>NC_084566.2:1327500-1515000 GCF_033978685.3 Nerophis lumbriciformis
AAAGTGTTCATTATTACAGTAGGGACAGTGTGTGTGTAAATGCTCACACACACCTTATTCTCACATGCATTGGCGTCTCGACCTTGATACGCAAACAGAGAAATGATGCTGAATATACAATTATTCATGATGTTCAAGCCCCTCCCGTTTATGTTAGAGCTACAGAAAGAGATGAGGAGGAGCCTATCAAATTTACATTGTACAGTATACAGTATGTGTATGTGTAGAGTGAATAAATATAGGAATATAAAGCATTGGGTTTGATTTAAGTGCACAAATAAATGCATAGTTTAATGATAAATGATTTTGGTGTTTGCAGAAAATAAATACAGAAATTTTTAACGATATTATTTGGGGTTTTGAAAAAAATAAATACAGACCTTATTAACGATTGATTTGCGGTTTAAATAAAGCAGTTTTTTAAGCAGTGATATATATTTATATATATATATATATATATTCCCTATAATGTTCGTCATTCCCAGAAGTCCTTAAAATGCATCAAGTGTATTTAGTGTTAGTGATTAAAAAACAAACAAACAAACACAAACCAGACGTATATCGTCCTTGTTTTGTATTGTGCATAGGCATTCTCGATTCTATTTGAAAGTAAATGTTATTTGAAGCATTCACAGTATTTCAGTGAAATAATGAAATAGCTTGTTTTTTTCCATTCAATAGTCATAAATTAAACATATTTGTATGAATGCTTCAATATTGTAGAAAAGAACAACAAAATAAAAATCGCAAAAAAAATAATACATAACGCAGCTGCAGATACAAGAAAGAAACAGCGACACCCATTGGCGAGAAAAGGCACAACACGTCGGCACAGCAGCAAGTGCTGACAGAGGAGGAGTATTTTCTTTGTACTCATTTGCATATACGTTTGCCTTTAGGGAAATTGAAGATTTAAACTGTAAATGAACATTTTAGTAACATTAGATACATACATAAATTATGGAAGCCTAACTTCATGGGAAAATAAAGACGCACAAGTTACAAAAACATTATATATAGAGATATATATCAATATATATATATTGTGTGTATATATATATATATATATATATATATATATACACACAATATATATATATATATATATATATATATATATATATATATATATATATATAAAATCTCCTGATGATTGAGGGAACCCCCCCCTCATAAAACAGGCCTGTAGAGATGAAATAGTCTTGTGATTTTTTTCCCACACATACATATATATATATATATATATATATATATATATATATATATATATATATATATATATATATATGATTGGGAAATTAAATCAATTTAACAAAGATATTGAATATAGTTAAGTAAAACTAAAATAGTTAAACAAAATGGAAATATGCTCATCTTCCCATATGATGATGTTTATTAAAGTTTGTTTGATTATGTTCTATTTATATATCAACGAATTTTGTTATGTAACGTTAAGTAACAAGAAATACTACATTAGTATAAAAACTGTTGATATGGTATTTAGTCACCTTCCTGATGAGGTATAAAAAAATGTATACTTTTTATCGGCCGACTGATATTTATAAAACGCCAATTTGGAATCGAGACACACCACTGTATAATATTATGTTTTCCCATGAAATCGAATGAAAAACGAATTGTCCTGCACATGCAAAGTGGGATGAGACGTCATAACTATTCAGCCAATCAACACTTCTCATGCAGAAGGTTTGTATAATCACTTTAACCTTATTGGTTCTAAACATTTCAATTAAATGATCCATTTAGAATTTTGAAAATGATCATTTTGTTGTTTCAAAAACGTTAACTTATAACTTGATTTTACTGTAGTAATATTGTTCCAAGTAATTAATTTGTTAATAAACAATTGTTGGGTGGGTTAATTACAATTCTTTTTTTGCAAATCATTCATTTCACAGGTTTTTGTTGTTTTTTAAATCAAAGCCTGCAATGATTTGAGCTATTATTAAAAAGATGTATACGTTTATCACACACACTTGTTTTATTTTCTGTATAATTAAATCATTCAGATTGAATTGAATGACTGTTCTAACAACTTGTATATGTACAAAGAGCCAAAAATGTCACATTGACGTGTGCTCATTAATATTGGATTTACATTTTTGATTGTACTTTTTTGAATTGTCATTTATTGACAGTTTGATTGGTGTTTTTTTGACATGTAGAAATATGTTGTTTGTTCTATTTCGTTTTCATAATAAACTATTTTATAATATGATTCGATGTATACTAAATATTAAAATGCAACAAAACCATTTTGACATGATTCACCAGCAATCACAAAAAATATGTTGCAGATTTTCGATTAATTACATAAACAAAAATGTAAAAAATGCATAAATTGTTGTTACTTATAAACCATATGAACAAGGAGAGTAAAAACAAAAAAACAACACACATCTCTTTTTTAACTGCTAACAAAAACAATATTCAATAATCTCTGCTTTTTCCCCAACTTCTTTTTTGTGCATCAGTGCGATCAAAATAAACTAAACTGAAGAATTCGTCTCAAATCGCAAATGATGCCACACACACACACACACACACACAACACAACAATGAATAATGCTCGCAGGAAGGTGAATATAAGCATCAAATCCTTACCGCTGGGGCTGAAGTCCACTGCTGAAGTTGCAGCGTGTGTGAAAGAGCCGCAGCCCGCGTGCCTTCATTTGAGTCGTATGCTAATGAGCCGTGACACCGCCCGAGCGTGCGCCCTCGCCCTGAATGGAGGGGCCAACGGGGGCCCGCTGGTTCCCACGGGCCACATTCCGCCGCTCAAGTTCAAGCTCAAAAGCAGAGCCTGGCCTGCATTCATCAGACTGCAAGGACGCCGCAGTGCGTGTGGCTGAGCCCCAAAAGGCGCTCGCTTGGCACCGTGGGAGAGAAGCTGGGCCCACAATGGAAACAATATCACGACTGTGGATGCATGCATACTTGCACAGTTATAGATTGTACACAGTCGAAATAATCAAACTAGTCATTCAATCCATATAGCATTTTTCCACCCTGCATAATTAGTTGCCCTGCATCCGATCGTACTTGTATATACTCAAAACAAATAAGATGCAAAGTTTAGCAAACTGAAAGTGTTTATAAAGTACACACGAAAAAATGCTGGGTTATTTTGATAACCCAATTTATGAGTTGCTAGTGTTGGGGAATTTTATTATTGATTAATCTCATTAACATTATTAACAATCACCCAACATTGAGTTATCATAACTCAGCTTTTGGGTTAAATAATTCAACCCAATAGTTTAGTTGGGAATAACCCACCATTAAGTTACCATAACTCAACTTTTTGGTTAAATGATTGAACCCATTGAAAAAATTAACCCAAAATGTTGAGATAAAACAACTCAAATAAGGGCTTATTTTGATAACCCAATTTATGAGTTGCGAGTGTTGGATTACATTTTGGAGTTATTTTTATGAAAAGCAATCATTTTTTGGGTATTATTTTAACTACATTTCTGGGTTTTCAAAACTATGAACCATTTTTGGGTTGTTTTTCAATGAGTAACGCATTTTGGGGTAAAAGGCTTTTTTTAAATTAAAAAGTTACTTTTTTCTTTAAGGGAATTTTATTATGGATTCATCTCATTAACATTATTTACAATCACCCAACATTAAGTTATCATAACTCAACTTTTTGGTTAAATAATTGAACGCATTGAAAAAAGTAACCCAAAATGTTGAGTTAAAATAACTCAAATAAAGGGTTCGTCCTTTTCTGAACCAACAGTTGGGTTAAAATTTGATTATTTTTTAACCCAACATTTTTAGTGTGCACTAAAAAAATGCTGGGTTATTTTGATAACTCAATTTATAAGTTGCGAGTGTTGGGTTAAATTTTGGAGTTATTTTCATGACGACCAATCCATTTTTTGGGGTCGTAAGGGTATTATTTTAACTAAATTTCTGGGGTTTCAAAATTATGAACCATTTTTGGGTTGTTTTTCAATGAGTAACGCATTTTGGGGTAAAATGCTTTTTTTAATTAAAAAGGTATTTTTTTCTTGAAGGGAATTTTATTATGGATTAATCTCATTAACATTATTTACAATCACCCAACATTGAGTAAGCATAACTCAATTTTTGTGTTAAGTATTTCAACCCAATAGTTTGGTTGGGAATAACCCAACATTAAGTTATCATAACTGAACTTGTTGTTTAAATAATTGAACGCATTGAAAAAATTAACCCAAAATGTTGAGTTAAAATAACTCAAATAAGGGGTTCTTCCTTTTCTGAACCAGCAGTTGGGTTAAAATTGGGTTATTTTTTAACCCAACATTTTTGGTGTACCCTAAAAAAAATGCTGGGTCATTTTCATAACCCAATGTATGAGTTGCTAGTGTTGGGTTACATTTTGGAGTCATTTTTTTGAACAGCAATCCATTTTTTGGGTTATAAGGATATTATTTTAACTCAATTTCTGGGTTTTCAAAATGATGAACCATTTTTGGGTTGTTTTTCAACGAGTAACGCATTTTTGGGTAAAAAGCTTTTTTTAAATAAAAATTGTTCTCCTGAAGGGAATTTTATTATGGATTAACCTCATTAGCATTATTTACAATCACCCAACAATGAGTTTGCATAGCTCAACTTTTGGGTTGAATAATTGAACGCATTGAAAAAATGTACCCAAAATGTTGAGTTAAAATAACTCAAATAAAGGGTTCATCCTTTTCTGAACCAACAGTTGGATTAAAATTGGGTTATTTTTTAACCCAACATTTTTTGGGTTGCAATAAAAAATGCTGGGTTCTTTTGATAACCCAATTCATGAGTTGCGAGTGTTGGGGTACATTTTTGAGTTATTTTTATAAAGAGCAATCAATTTTTTGGGTTAAATGGGTATTATTTTAACTACATTTCTGGGTTTTCAAGATTATGAACCATGTTTGGGTTGTTTTTCAATGAGAAACACATTTTTGGGTAAAAAGCTTTTTTTTTTTAATTAAAAAGTAACTTTTTTAGTGGAGGGAATTTTATTATGGATAACATTAACATTATTTACAATCACCCAAAATTGAGTTAACATAACTCAACTTTTGGGTTCAATAATTCAACCCAATAGTTTGGTTGGGAATAACCCAACATTAAGATACCATAACTCAACTTTTTGGTCAAATAATTGAACGCACTGAAAAAATTAACCCAAAATCCATCCATTTTCTACCCCTTGTCCCGTTTGCGGTCGCGGGGGTGCTTGAGCCTATCTCAGGTGCATGTTGAGTTAAAATAACTCAAATAAGGGGTTTGTCCTTTGCTGAACCAGCAGTTGGGTTACAATTGGGTTGTTTTTTAATCCAACATGTTTTAGTGTCCCAGCTGCCTTCACTGGGATAGGCTCCAGCACCCCCCGCAACCCCGAAAGGGACAAGCGGTAGAAAATGGATGGATGGATGGATGTTTTAGTGAGCAATCAATTTTTTGGGTTATAAGGGTATTATTTTGACTCAATTTCTGGGTTTTCAAAACTATGAACCATTTTTGGGTTGTTTTTCAATAAGTAACGTATTTTTGGGTAAAAGGCTTTTTTTATTAAAAAGGTACTTTTTTCTTGAAGGGAATTTTATTATGGATTAATCTCATTAACATCATTAACAATCACACATCTTATGTACATGGAAATATTTGAGCATGCTGTACAGAACTACTATAACCATGAGGCAATTCTTGTAAAAAAAAATGTCACTCATATCTTGCTTTTGAGTATATTTTAAAGGAATGAAAATAATTTTGATCAGTAGTTGGGAAGGAATAGGACAAACCAGCATTCAATTTTGAATTTTTAACCAATTATTGGGGTAAATTGCGCAACCCAATAGTTGGGTTGGGAATAACCCAACATTGTAGTGAGCATAACTCAGCTTTTGTGTTAAATAAATGTAACCCAATAGTTGGGTTATGAATCAACTAACATTGAGGTAGCATAATTTAACTTTTTGGTTAAGTAAGTCAACGCAAAAGTTGGGTTGAAAAAATTAACCACAAAATGTTGAGTTAAAATATCTCAAGTAAGGGGCTTGTCCTTTTCTGAACCAGCAGTTGGGTTAAAATTGAGTTATTTTTTAACCCAACATTTTTTAGTGTGTACGAAGAATAATTTCGATAAAGGTCTCAAAGCCTATTGAAAATGAGATATTATTCACCCTGTTATGTAAATCATACACTGACATAAATATTTATTAAGAGAACTGTTGGATTGAGAATGTATTAATGTAAATTGTCTTCCGAAATGACAACAAACTCTAAAAAATGTTGGGTTGAAAATAACCCAATTTTAACTCAACTACTGGTTCAGAAAAGCTAGACAAACCCCTTTTTTGGGTTATTTAACTCAACTTTTTGAGTAAATGTTTTCAACCCAACTTTTGGTTTGAATTATTTAACCAAAAGGTTGAGTTATTCCCAACCAAAATATTGGATTGAGTTATTTAACCAAAAAGTTGAGTTATGCTAACTCAATGTTGGTTTATCCCTGACCAATCTATTGGGTTTAATTTATTTAATCCAAAAATTGAGTTATGCTAACTCATTGTTGGTTTATCCCTAACCCAACTATTGGGTTTAATTTATTTAAGCCAAAAGTTGAGTTATGCTAACTCAATGTTGGTTTATCCCTGACCCAACTGTTGGGTTTAATTTATTTACCACAAAAGTTGAGTTATAATCACTACCATGTTGGATTATTCCTAATTTAACTATTGGGTTGCGCAATTTAGCGCTCCTTGCCCCAATAATGGCATAAACATTTTTTTTATTGTTTTATTATTGATTTTATTTTACTGCTGGTTTGTTCTACTCCTTCCCAACTACTTATCAGAAATATTTTCATTACATTAAAATATACTCAAAAGCACGATATGAGATTGAGATTTTTAACAAGAATATCAATAGTCAAAATATACAGAAATTTGGGAAACTTTACACAAAACAAAAAAATTGTCCAACAGACAAAGTTCCATAATTTAACATAAACTTTAACATTCACTTATTTCTGCAGGTCATACGTGTCAGTGATTGCACTAAATTAGGAAAGGGGCAGTGTTAAATACGTTTTGCTTCTTCCTACTCCTTTTTGGACATGTTGTAAAGAAAAATGAGACCACGTAAACTATATGTACCGTACTTTTCGGACTATAAGTCGCAGTTTTTTTCATAGTTTGGCCGGGCTCCAGTGCGATTTATATATGTTTTTTTCCTTCTTTATTATGCATTTTCGGCAGGTGCGACTTATACTCCGAAAAATACGGTAAATCATATTGTGACTGTATACATGTTCAAAATAAACGTATTCCATAACAATCACCAAGCAACAAGCAAGTACAATACCTTTAAATTAGTGGTTTTCAATGTGGGAAGCCTGCATTAGGGGTAGGTCTTTTGGCGCATCCGCAGCTAGAGAAAAATAAAGAAAAATATTCTGTCAAAACGGCTAACTTCTGCTATGTTCAAAGACAAAAATGATAAATTTCTAGTTGAACTCTAAAACGAAAAAAAAATAAAAAATTACTTAAATGAAACATTTACTTTAAAAGGTATGACCAAAAAAACCCAAAACTAATCTTTTTTATTTTGTATTGTTATTAATTCCTCATGGTTGATTTGGACTTACATTCACTGTTTTCCTTCTCGTTTCCTGTGCTCTCATTTCTCATCTGGAACATGAATGCACAAACATGCAACTTCCTGCCATGCTACTGCAGGACTTTGAGTAGTGAGAAATATCACAAAAATGACAACGTGTGTAGGTTCTAAGTGTTTGGATAGTGAAAATCATTTTGGAAAAATGCAGTATACTTCAATCATTAGCGTGAAAAGCAAGCTTAAAGGGGAACTGCACTTTTTTCTAGAATTTTGCCAATCGTTCACAATCATGAGAAACATGACCATGGATACATTTTTTTTTACATTGTAAATATGAAATAAATGCGATCAAAAGTCTGCTTACAATGGAGCCTATAAAGCCCTTAAAACATCCAAACACGTAAATATGTAATGTAGTAACAGGCACATTTATAATAACATTTAATATTTATGTATTTCGATCATTTTAAGCATACGCGGCACATTAATTTAAAAAACACATTAAAACGTTTGCTTTTTTTATTTATTTATTTAATTTTTTTTATTACTCACTGCTGACTTCATGAGAGCCAACAAATACAATAAAACATCACTTACTGTACAATATCTGCTGTCATTAGGATATCCTAATGACAGCAGATATTGTACAGTTAAAAAAAAAAAAAAAAAAAAAAAAAAAAAAAAAAATATATATATATATATATATATATATATATATATATAGATATATATATATATATATATATATATATATATATATATATAGTCCCATTTAGATTAAAAATGACTCATAATTCTCTCGAAGAAATGGGGTGGGGGGGGCCTTAGGAACCTCGCCCTCCAGTCAGCGCTCGGGGATTGTTTGCTGTCTCCTGTTTTCCTGTTATCCCGCTTCCTGTTTTCCCTGCATTTCCTTTTGACATTAAAGTCATGTTTTCCTGCAACACGCCTGCCATCTGTGCATCTTGGAGTTCGTCACCAGCAGTTCCTGACACAAGCGTCTTTTTGTGTCGTTCTCGTCATTTCCCGGTCCTAAATGGCTGTCGAAGTGTACCAATTTGTCGGAATACCTACTCAGACTTCTTCTGTCCAGGTGGGAGGCATGATTTAAGATCTACAATAAACTTCCAGGGAGCAAGGAAGCGAGGAAACACCTTGCCAGTCAATCATGTCAAAATTGTACATAGGCTTGTGATCACAGCACCGTTATAAATAGTTTGTCTGCGTTAGCGCTAATAATAACAATATCACTAATACTTGGTTAATATTTAAATCATGAAATGTATTGTTTGCGCTTTTTGGATGTTTATTTATTGGATTTTATGGGCGAAATAGAGGACCTTCTAATGACTTTTATTTACGTTTATTTACAAGTTAAAATACATTTTTAAAAATATGTCCGTCGTCATGTCTTTCATAATGATTGTGAACGATAGGCAAAATTCCCCAAAAAGTGCAGTTCCCCTTTATATTCCGGCAATGTAACCACCAAATACTGTATGTCACCCAGATTCAATGCTAAGATGAGAAGGGTAGCTTCAAATTTCAACGATAAAGGATATGAATGGATAAAAGTTATTATGATGTTCAAAGTTTGGTTTTTGTTTATATCAGGTACGTATACTTTGGTGAGAGTTTAAGTACCATTTTGGAACAACTGCTGTCAAGTACGGAACGGAAGTTGCTGACTTTTGGCGCATGTGCTAAAGGATTCAGCAGCTCAGTAAATCGGACTGGGACAGTTACTCCACCTGTTCCTGCTTGACTTCAAGCACACCTGTGAAGTGAAAACTACCTTTTGAAGCTCATCGAGAGAATGCCAAGAGTGTGCAAAGCAGTAATTAGAGCAAAGGGTGGCTATTTTGAAGAAACTAGAATACAAAACATGTTTTCAGTTATTTTACCTTTTTTTGTTAAGTACATAACTCCACATGTGTTCATTCATAGTTTTGATGCCTTCAGTGACAATCTACAATAGTCATGAAAGTAAAGAAAATGCATTGAATGAGAAGGTGTGTCCAAACTTTTGGCCTGTACTGTATAAATATGAGGTAGATCACATCAACTTGGTCATTTGAAAAGTAGCTCGTCTGCTGAATAAGTGCGGTTTATATCACATGCTCTCACATCAGGGATTGACAATTAAGCAAACAGCACATTAAATTAGTTTTTTTTTTTGATTGATTGATTGAGCCTTTTATTAGTAGGTTGCACAGTGATGTACATATTCCGTACAATTGACCACTAAATGGTAACACCCGAATAAGTTTTTCAACTTGTTTAAGTCGGGGTCCACTTAAATTGATTCATGATACATATATATACTATCATATATACTATCATCATAACACAGTCATCACACAAGATAATCATCAGGGTGTATGTATACTGTACATTGAATTATTTACATTATTTACAATTCGGGGTGGGGTGTGGAGGGGGGGGGGGGGGGTTTGGTTGTTATCCTCAGTCATCAACAATTGAGAACAGAGAAATGGATATTGAAACAGTGGAGGTCTGACTTGGTAGGATATGTACAGCAAGTAGTGGACATAGAGAGAGAGAGAGAGAGAGATCAGAAGGCATAAGAAAAATATCTGCATTTGATTGTTTACATTTGAATATTAACAACAATCCGGGGAGGGTGTTAGTTTAGGGTTGAAGTTACCTGGAGGTGTACTTTTATTGTGGTTTTGAAGGAGGATAGAGATGCCCTTTCTTTTATACCTGTTGGGAATGCATTCCACATTGATGTGGCATAGAAAGAGAATGAGTTAAGACCTTTGTTGGATCGGAATCTGGGTTTAACGTGGTTAGTGGAGCTCCCCCTGGTATATACTTTTAGGTAATATGTTGACATGAAAGCAGTGTAGTAAATATGAAGCAGCTTTAAGAAGTATGGTGTTCTAATAAAAGCAGTGGAGATGAAATTCAAACTCCAAAAATGAAACGCTGTTGTGACATGCGTCCAAAATCATCCTCCTAGTGATCTATAGAAATTTTGGTGTGTGTTTCCTAGCATAGTAAGTGTCTAGCCACAGTATAATTGGCTGCCTCCTTCCCAGACGACCCGGCCCACCTCCCTATGTTCCAGCATTTCAGCGCCAATAAAATGGTGTCTGGCTCGCTGATCCCACGACCCTCCAGGGATTTAATCCCTCACTCATGATTTGGACCTCTATGATGTCCATGATCACTGACAAGTTCAAGGGGGCCGCTTACTACGCACACTTTTTGACTGACTTGTGTCCATCTGGTCATTTGTTAACATTGCAACGGCATTTTGGGGTCTAAAAACAACTAAATGTTATAAATGACATGCTTAGCTTTCCCATCAAAATCGGCAAGAGTGGACCTCAGTGTTTATTGTTGTTGTTGTCTTACTGAGATAAAGCTGTACACGTATATGCTTTTGGATAAAATCCACTTGTGCATAGTCGTGTAGTATCTCTTTAAAAAAAGTCACTTTGCCAACTGCTGGCCTGGTATGGATACTACAGCAGTTACCTAATATTATAAGAGTCAAGTTGTAGTGAGAGGGGGACAAAATAATGGAAAAAATTAAAAAAATAGTTTTGTGAGAATAAAGACTTTATGTGAGAAAATGTTATTTTAAGAGAGTAATGTTGTAATTTTCTAAGTAAATCATAATAAACATTAATGTTGTGAGAATTTAAAATCGTATTAGAGTGAAGTTATAGACTTAGACAAACTTAGACAAACTGTATTGATCCACAAGATCATTTTCTTTTTTTTTTTTATTTAATTTTTTTTTTTTTTTAAGACTTAGACTTGGACTTTTTGTCTTAGACTCAATATAAGGATAAAAAATAATAGGAGATAAAACTAGTTGTGTTTAAAAAAAAAATGCATTCCTTAGAATAGAGTTATGATATTACAAGAAAAAAAGTTCTTAATATTATTAGAAAATAAATGGTAATGTGGTCTAAAACTTGTAATATAATGTAAATATTTTGTTTATCAGATTAAAGTTGTGACTCGCCGAATGACTCAAAAAGCATGTAGTATTAGAATTTAAAATAATAGTATAAGATATGTTAAATATGTTATTTAAGTCAAGAGTTATAATAACTGTAGTTTTATGTAAAACATTTCGATAAAATAATATGTTAATGAGAAGAAAAAAACATGAGTCTACAGTATTACACAGTAATACACAGTATTATAGGAAAATGGATAATGTGACATAAAACTTTATATTATTAAAAAAAAAATCACATTTTATAAGCACAAAGAAGTTGTTATATTTTGTATATTGTATATGTACATATACCAGACCTGGGCAAATTAAGGCCCGCCGGACGTTTCCAAAAATTTTTTTAGACCTTTAACATCGACACTGTAGCCGGCATTATGATGTGCAGTGCTGTTTTTAAATTACCGCCAGTCTTAAAGTATAGAAAGTATTTCAATAGTTGGAATCTGTGCTTGAGTGACGTACGAGTTATTACGGTAATTACGTCACAGCACCTAGCAGCACAGGCAGGGTTTGTTTCCAGCGTAGCCGTCAGGGACAGATGCGGAAGCAAATTTTTACAACAATGTTCTGCAAAAAAGTGATAATATTTCAGATTGTATATATATATTTTTTTTACCCTTTGCGTAAATCTTTTGACGTGTTTGTTTCATTTTTGTTGACTTTTGCTTAATTGTAAAAGATGCTGATCGAAGAAGTGGTCTGAATAGTAAAAGAGGAGCGACGTTGATATGTTGTTAATATTCAGTGTTTTATCGTTCATAGGTATTATTGTAAACCCCACATTCTTTATTGAAATGTATATTCTTGGTGTCTGGTTCAGTAAAAAATGTAAAATTCCATTCTGATTTTTTAAGTTTTTTTGCATTTTATATGACTGACTATACTGTCAGTTTTTGTATTAGTGTTCCTCAAAAAAGGGACCCAAGCCCACATACAGTACAGCATATTTGTTACATGTATATACATATTTTTATTTATTTATTATATTTTTCATACACACCAGCCACCAGGCCCAACTTTTTTCCTCTCAATGTTGCCCTCGAGTCAAAATAATTGCCCAGGTCTGATATATACAGACAGTAGGACAACATACCATTAGAAAATAAATGGTATAGGGATAA
Organism: Nerophis lumbriciformis; assembly: GCF_033978685.3. NCBI lineage: Eukaryota > Metazoa > Chordata > Actinopteri > Syngnathiformes > Syngnathidae > Nerophis > Nerophis lumbriciformis. Next base: position 1,340,245 of record NC_084566.2, read on the forward strand.
GAAAAAAGTTGCATTGTTATCAATCCTCAACCAAAATATATTGAATACATTCAGTGACAAATGCATGAATATAAGACAGCTTTTTCTTCTGGTCTCAATTTGTTGCATTCAGAGTGGGTTTTTTGACATTTTCTTGTTAAAGATTTTTCCCGCAATTTTATTGATTTTTGTTGTTGTTGTAATTGAGCTATTTTCTTTCTTCACTTAAAACATACTTAAAAATATCAGGAAGTTATAGCTATGTGTTATGCTTGATGCTTGTATTCCTTTATCCTCTTTTAAAAATATATTTTTAATTTCATGTGGCTGGTGTATTTCTGTGACCTGTCATATTTATCTATTCGCTTGTGTTATATCAGCTGTTCTACCACCAAACAACCTATTGTTGCATTTTTTTTTTACAAGCTTGTATCCACTTTCACTAGCTTCCTCCTCTAAAGGGCCCAACATGGCCGTAAACCACACCACTTAGGAGCTGCAACAAAGCAGGCCATCAGCGTGTGGGGAAATACCTTATTAAGTCATGACAACAAAGAGGGCCGGCCAGGCCAGAGGTGACATGACCCCGTGACCCCTGGCTGGGAGTCGCTGGAGTGTGCCGCTGACCATGATGAAGTCATGAACAGTACATTTAATGACCTGTGGGGTCGTTTGCCGGACAGCGGACGGATCTGTGTTTAACCAATCGGCATTGATCACATCATCTGTCAGCAGGGGTCAATCATATTAATAATATATACAACATGTAGGATCCAAAGCAGGCCTGGGCAATTATTTTGACTCGGGGGGGCCAAATGTGTCTGGGGCCTGGTATATCTATTTTTAGGAACACGATTACAAAACTTCACAATAATGTCTGATTGAATCCTAAAAACGTTATGACAGACCGCCTTAAAAAACGGAATGGAATTTTACATTTTTTTACTGAATGAGACACCCACAATGTACATGAAAAATAAAGAATGTGGGATTTACAATATTGACTATAAAGGATAAAACACAGACTATTGACAACATATGAATGTCACACCCCCTCTCGATCGACATATTTTATAATCAAGCGAAATGCAACAAAAATGCAACAAACACAGCGAAATATGAACGTGAATGGTAAAAAAAACCCACCTACAATCTGATACATCACTAACCTTTAGTATTTTGTTGTCAAATTCTCCTTCCCTGACACCCGCATTTCAGGCTGGCCTCTCTGGAAACGAGTTCAAACCCCAGCCGAGTCATACCAAAGACTATAAAAATGGGACCCGTTACCTACCTGCTTGACACTCAGCATCAAGGGTTGGAATTGGGGGTTAAATCACCAAAAATTATTCCCGGGCGCAGCCACCGCTGCTGCTCACTGCTCCCCTCACCTGCCAGGAGGTGATCAAGGGTGATGGGTCAAATGCAGAGAATAATTTTGCCACACCTCGTGTGTGTGACAATCATTGGTACTTTAACTTTAACTTAACACTCTGTGGAAACGCTCCCCATCCACACTGCTTGGTGCTCCGTCTGAGCTGCTGTGACTTGGATTACCATAGTAACTCATTAGATTACCATACTAACTAATGAGATTACCATAGTAACTAGTACATCATGCAAAAGCGCAGATTCCAACCATTGAAATCAATCAATCAATCAATGTTTATTTATATAGCCCTAAATCACAAGTGTCTCAAAGGGCTGCACAAGCCACAACGACATCCTCGGTACAGAGCCCACATAAGGGCAAGGAAAAACTCACCCCAGTGGGACGTCGATGTGAATGACTATAAGAAACCTTGGAGAGGACTGCATATGTGGGTAACCCCCCCCCCCTCTAAGGAGACCGAATGCAATGGATGTCGAGTGGGTCTAACATAATATTGTGAGAGTACAGTCCATAGTGGATCCAGCATAACAGTACGAGTCCAGTCCACAGTGGGGTCAGCAGGAAACCATCCCGAGCGGAGACGGGTCAGCAGCGCAGAGATGTTCCCAACCGATACACAGGCGAGCGGTCCACCCCGGGTCCCGACCCCGGACAGCCAGCACCCCATCCATGGCCACCGGACCTGAGTGTCTCCCCCTCCACAAGGATAGGGGGGAGCAGAGGAGAAAATAAAAGAAACGGCAGATCAAGTGGTCTAAAAAAAGGGGGCTATTCAAAGGCTAGAGTATACAAATGAGTTTTAAGATGGGACTTAAATGTTTCTACTGAGGTAGCATCTCTAACTGTTACCGGGAGGGCATTCCATAGTACTGGAGCCCCAATAGAAAACGCTCTATAGCCCGCAGACTTTTTTTGGGCTCTGGGAATCACTAATAAGCTGGAGTTCTTTGAACGCAGATTTCTTGCCGGGACATATGGTACAATACAATCAGCAAGATAGGATGGAGCTAGACCGTGTAGTATTTTATACGTAAGTAGTAAAACCTTAAAGTCGCATCTTAAGTGCACAAGAAGCCAGTGCAGGTGAGCCAGTATAGGCGTAATATGATCAAACTTTCTTGTTCTTGTCAAAAGTCTAGCAGCCGCATTTTGTACCAATTGTAATCTTTTAATGCTAGACGTAGGGAGACCTTAAAATAATACGTTACAGTAATCGAGACGAGACGTAACGAACGCATGAATAATGATCTCAGCGTCGCTAGTGGACAACATGGAACGAATTTTAGCAATATTACGGAGATGAAAGAAGGCCGTTTTAGTAACACTCTTAATGTGTGACTCAAACGAGAGAGTTGGGTCGAAGATAATACCCAGATTCTTTGCCGAGTCGCTTTGTGTAATTAAAGTTAAAGTTAAAGTTAAAGTACCAATGATTGTCACACACACACTAGGTGTGGCGAAATTATTCTCTGCATCACCCTTGATCACCTCCTGGGAGGTGAGGGGAGCAGTGGGCAGCAGCGGTGGCTGCGCCCGGGAATCATTTTGGTGATTTAACCCCCAATTCCAACCCTTGATGCTGAGTGCCAAGCAGGGAGGTAATGGGTCCCATTTTTTTATAGTCTTTGGTATGACTCGGCCGGGATTTGAACTCCCAGCCTACCGATCTCAGGACGGACACTCTAACCACTAGGCCACTGAGTAGTAATTGTTTGGTTGTCAAATGTTAAGGTGGTATTATTAAATAAATGTCGGTGTTTAGCAGGACCGATAATCAGCATTTCCGTTTTCTTGGCGTTGAGTTGCAAGAAGTTAGCGGACATCCATTGTTTAATTTCATTAAGACACGCCTCCAGCTGACTACAATCCGGCGTGTTGGTCAGCTTTAGGGGCATGTAGAGTTGGGTGTCATCAGCATAACAATGAAAGCTAACACCGTATTTGTGTATGATGTCGCCTAGCGGCAGCATGTAAATACTAAAGAGTGCAGGGCCAAGAACCGAACCTTGAGGAACCCCACACGTTACCTTAACATAGTCCGAGGTCACATTATTATGGGAGACGCATTGCATCCTGTCAGTAAGATAAGAGTTAAACCACGACAAAGCTAAGTCTGACATACCAATACGTGTTTTGATACGCTCTAATAAAATATTATGATCGACGGTATCGAAAGCAGTGCTAAGATCAAGAAGCAGCAACATAGATGACGCATCAGAATCCATCGTTAGCAGTAGATCATTAGTCATTTTTGCGAGGGCTGTCTCCGTAGAGTGATTTGCCCTGAAACCGGATTGAAAAGGTTCACAGAGATTGTTAGACGCTAAGTGTTCATTTAGCTGCTGTGCGACAATTTTTTAGAGGATTTTCGAGATAAACGGAAGATGGGATACCGGCCGAACTTTGTATAGTTCAAGACTTACGGTCATTTGAAAACATCACTGCACATCATAAAGGCAGCATCAGTTTCCATCTTAAAGATCTAAAAAAATTATTTGGGAATGTCCGGCGAGCCAGATCGAAAAGCTCAACGGGCCGCATGTGGCTCTCGGGCCTTAATTTGCCCAGGCCTGATCCAAAGGAATCATCCGAATATGAAAAAAAGGACAAATTGATGTTAATGGCGGCATGGCGTAGTGGGTAGAGCAACCGTGCCAGAAACCTGAGGGTTGCAGGTTCGCTCCCTGCCTCTTACCATCCAAAGAAAAAAATCGCTGCCGTTGTGTCCTTGGGTGGGACACTTCACCCTTTGCCCCTGGTGCCACTCACACCGGTGAATTGAATGATGAATGATAGGTGGTGGTCGGAGGGGCCGTTGGCGCAAATTGCAGCCACGCTTCCGTCAGTCTACCCCAGGGCAGCTGTGGCTATGAAAGTAGTTTACCACCACCAGGTGTGAACGATTGATGGGTTCTACATGTAAAGCGACTTTGGGTACCGGTACTTATAAAAGCGCTATATAAATAAATCCCAGTTATTAATTTGTTCCAGACGTGACTGCAATAAACAAATTCCTGCAAAGTAGGAATCATTCATTATAAATTGGATATTCACTCGAACTCAAAATGTGAACGCTGGGAAACATGCGGACACTTTTTAACAGTATATTAAAGAGCTTAACCTATTGTTACTACCCGTATTTTCCGCACTATAAGGCGCACCGGATTATTAGCCGCACCTTCAATGAATTACATATTTCATAACTTTGTCCACCAATAAGCCGCCCCGGATTATAAGCCGCGCCTACGCTGCGCTAAAGGGAATGTCAAAAAAACAGTCAGATAGTTCAGTCAAACTTTAATAATATATTGAAAACCAGCGTTCTAACAACTCTGTCCCAAAATGTACGCAAATGTGCAATCACAAACATAGTAAAATTCAAAATGGTGTAGAGCAATAGCAACATAATGTTGCTCGAACGTTAATGTCACAACACACAAAATAAACATAGCGCTCACCTTCTGAAGTTATTCTTCATTCGTAAATCCTTCGAATTCTTCGTCTTCGGTGTCCGAATTGAAAAGTTGCGCAAGCGTGGGATGCAAAATGGCCGGTTCCGTCTCGTCGAAGTCATCGGGAGTCAGTGTCGCTGTTGTTCTGTGAATCCTGCCTTCCGGAAAGCTCGGACCACAGTTGTGACCGAAATATCTGCCCAGGCATTTACGATCCACTGGCAAATGTTGGCGTATGTCGTCCGGCGCTGTCTGCCCGTCTTAGTGAAGGTGTGTTCGCCTTCGGAGCTGTGTGAAAAAAGCCACCCGGCCTCTTCGCGTAAACTTCCCTTAACCACTCGCTCATCTTTTCTTCATCCATCCATCCCTTCGAGTTAGCTTTTATGATGACGCCGGCTGGAAAGGTCTCTTTTGGCAAGGTCTTCCTTTTGAATATCACCATGGGTGGAAGTTAGCATGGCAAGCTAGAACCACAGTGAAGGATGACTTCTCATTCCCTGTGGTGCGAATATTCACCGTACGTGCTCCCGTTCCACAGTGCGGTTCACAGGAATATCAGTTGCTGTGAAATACGGTAGTAATCCGTGTGCGGATGGAGAGATTGCGTCTTTTTATGAACCGGATCCTTGTCGCTTAGTAGGAGCCATTTTGTGGTCTTTACAGATGTAAACAGGAAATGAAACGTACAGTGATATCCGCGCGTTTTTTCTTCTTCTTCCGGGGGCGGGTGGTTGCTTACAGTAGAAGAAGAAGCGCTTCCTGTTCTATGGGGGCGGGTGCTTTCCTTGGCGGTTGCTTGCGTAGAAGAAGAAGCGCTTCCTGTTCTACCGGGAAAAAAGATGGCGGCTGTTTACCGAAGTTGCGAGATCGAAACTTTATGAAAATGAATCGTAATAAAGCGCACCGGGTTATAAGGCGCACTGTCAGCTTTTGAGAAAATGTGTGGTTTTTAGGTGCGCCTTATAGTGCGGAAAATACGGTATAACAATCTACAAGGTTAATACAGTTTGCTTCTCTTTCTTCCCCTCCATTTATCTGCTTTCTTTTGTATTTCAAGTTATCATTACGTATATGTATTGTTGCATTTGAAACTATTGTATCGTTGATAATAGAGGTAATTATTGTTATTATTCATGATCAATAGTGCTATTTCTATTGGTATTTGTATTGTTCCATTTGTAGTGTAAAAATGCTCATTGGCATTTATGTGTTATTAATATTTATTTCGCTAACTGCTTCTTTGCTATCACTTTTACCATCATATTTGTACAAATGGTATTCGCTGATTCTGTTCTGTTGTTGTTGTAGTTATTGTTATTGTTTTGTTTGTTGTTGTTGTTTCTTTGTCTTATCCCCCTCTTGTCCCTGCAATTTCCCCCTCTGTCTTCCTTTTTTTCTTCTTTCTAACCCCTCCTGCACCAAATAATAATATACATCCATTTAATAAAGTCAAATACAAATAAAATAACAAGAGAAGTATCCTACACTTCTCTTTTGTAAAGTAAATGTGTACAGCCGGTATGGGCATCTACATCAACTATATGATTTGCCTGAGTGGCTGGACAGGTAAAAAAAAAAAAAAAAAAAACCTGTATATTTTAGGATTGTAGATACCGCGGTATTGTGGTTTCAAAGTCTTGACAATAATGCTGCGACCGTATCAAACAAAAACTTGGTGTGTAGTTTTTTTTTCTGGCATTATAAAATAAACTACATCTCCCAGAAAGTGAAGTGTGTTCGCATTCGATGAGAGGAGGTTTTGTTTTTTTTACATTTCCTGAAAAATCTATCAAAATTCATCCATAACTCTTGCGAAAACATAACATCTTTGGCGGAGGTAAGAAAGTCTGCGTTCCGCAAAGCAAAGCGCACCACTTTTGTCTCGAGCGTTTCCAAGGCAACACTTCGCACCGCACGGAGGGAAATCAGCAAAAACACCTTCATGCTGCGGGAAATAGGAGTAAACGGAAAAGCTACTTGATAAATCCTCAATCCATCCATCCATTTTTACCGCTTGCGATGCCAAACTTCAGTTAGTGAGGTATACATTATAAAAAAGTTAAATTGTTAGTTAGGAGAAAGAGTATTTTCCACTGCAGAGGACTCAGCTTCTCATAAAGTAAAAGTTGAAATACATTAAAGTGAACATTATTGTCACTTTAAAGACACTCAACTGTACGTTGTTAAGTATTGGCTTGAAACAGTGGACGTCCCTGACTATTTTTTGCACTTAAAATTATACATATCATTTTAGCTTTAAGTTTGTGTTCAATTACAGTAAGAGTGTTTATTTGGCATTTTTAAGTCTATTTTTGTTGTTGGACACATGCCACAATAATATCATACCGTGAGATTTGGATGCTGTCATAGCCCTAATATTCAACCCAGCAGATGGCATTTTGATTTGGATTATTTGAGTTCCGCCACGTACTGTGACACAAAAGGCGCCCTCACTTTATGCATTTGTCATTTACTGAACAACCTTTGGTCACATGACATAAACGCCAGTGTGAAATGTAAACAAACTTCATCAAAATGTGCATCAAATATCTTCTTTTTTTTTTTTTTTTAACAATTGCTGCGGCTCAGAGGACCAATTGAGTTCATTATTTTGGCCGAAATGATCTGATAATTTGTCTGTCCGAACAGAACAATAATCTTACAAATTTCTGCTGAGGCGCTGATCTGGACAGTTATCCAACTGTTAGATCGGGGGTCAGCAACCCGTGGCTTTAGAGCCGCATGAGGCTCTTTAGCGCCACCTTAGTGGCTCCCTGGACTTCAGAGATGTGTGAAAATCGAAAAAGATAAAGAACCATTATTATTTAAAAAAATATATATTTTCTGTAGGAGAACAAACATGACACAAACCTTCGCCATTGTTGGAAATCCCACTCTTTATATTATACATGCTTCACTGATGAGAGTATTTGGCGAGCGCCATTTTGTCCTACTAATTTCATCGATCTTTGAACTCACCATGGTTTGTTTACATGTACAACTTTCTCCGATGCTCCCACAGAAAGACGTGTTTTATGCCACTTCTTCTTTGTCTCATTTTGTCCACCAAACTTTTTATGTTGTGCGTGAATGCACACAGGTGAGCTTTGTTGATGTTATTGACTTGTTGGAGTGCTAATCAGGCATATTTGGTCAATGCATAACTGCAAGTTAATCGGTGCTAACATGCTAAGTAGACTAGCTGTATGTACATATTGCATCTTTAAGCCTCATTTATAGGTATATTTGTCCTCTGTGTATTTAATTTATATTTGCATGTCTCATGACACATTATCTGTATGTAATATTGGCTGCATTTCTGATTTCTGTTGTTTGTGTGCCATGTTGTTCCAGACCACAGCAAACGTTAACCAGCTCGCAAAGATTGTAATTATACCATTAGAAGAAGACCGCCAGCCGTTTCCTTAAACTTGGACACACACATCTATACCTTTGGCCATTCTAAGACAGTCATCTCCAGAAGATATCTCATCCTGTGAGAAGCCTCTATGTTACTAATGATCTCCAATGTTGCAAAAATGTGTAGAATAAAATTTAAATACAACATTTCTGTCAACGAAGATTTGCGTCAGCCTTTGATAGTAGATACTTATATCATGTGTTACTTTCATTATAACTCTTATATAAGGCTTTTAAAGTAATTTTGATAGTAGACTAATATAGCTAATAGACACTTAAATCATGTGTTGCTTTCATTATAACACTTATATAAGGCTTTTAAAGTCATTTTGATAGTAGGCTAATATAACTAATATAGACACTTACATCATGTGTTGCTTTCATTAGAACACTTATATAAGGCTTTTTAAGTATTTTTGATAGTAGGCTAATATAGCTATTTTAGACACTTACATCATGCATTGCCTTCATTATAACACTTATATAAGGGTTTTAAAGTCATTTTGATAGTAGGCTAATATAGCTAATATAGACACTTACATCATGCGTTGCCTTCATTATAACACTTATATAAGGCTTTTCAAGTCATTTTGATAGTAGGCTAATACAGCTAATATAGACACTTAGATCATGCATTGCCTTCTATAACCCTTTTATAAGGCTTTTAATTTTTTGTGGCTCCAGATAGATTTTTATTTTTTTATTTTTGGTCCAATAAAATAACCCAAAATGGCTCTCAAAATTTTGGGTTGCCGACCCTTGAGTTAGATAGTTTTAAGTAGGTATACATTCGGTAGGCCTGGAGGATATAATGTAAAAGTCACAAATAAAAATGACAATATTAATAGACAGTGTGAGAGAGGCATTCATTTAACAATATGTTTGTTATTGTTAAAACAGTTCTCAGTATGATGCCATGTTCCATTCACAATAATCAATCTCTGACAATCAATAAATCAATATATTTCTAAGGATATACATTTAGTCTTAAGGCAACTGGAAACTGCAAGGATATCATTTTGCAAGGAGGTTGTGGTACCCATCTGACTGGGCAGACAGAGGTAGCCACCCCCAACCTTTAGCATACCACTCATTTTTCATCCAGCCTTATGGGCCCCTGACATGTCTGGGAGAGGGTCTGCCTCCACGTAAGGCAGACGGGTCCCACCCCACTCGACTGACACCTCCGCATAGTGACGTTAATTATGGGCATCTGCTCAAACGCCCCATAGTCTAGGGGCCTTGGGGCTCTATGCTAGGGTCCTTGGTTGTTGTCATAGGGACGGCCGAGGACCGTTGGTGGTGGTTCAGGGGGCCAGACAGAGACCCCGTTATTCTCCTGAGGGGTGGCCAGACGTGACCCCCCACGACTCGTCCCCTTTTGATTTGGGTGGGAAAGAGCAAGCGTGCAGAAAAAACATCTTTTTTAGATACATTTTACATCTTGCAAAAAAAAAGATGCTCTCAGTTTTATTTAGTTTTTCGAACGCAACACACACAGCTGTACTTGTTATGTCATAAAGGCCATTTGTGCATAATTATTATTTTTTTTTTTATTATTTCATTGAATTAATGTAATCTTAAATGTTTAATCATCAAGCCAGTTATAAATGTAAATATGGATACATGGCGGCTTTATCAATACTTTTACACAAACTGACACACGCACACACACGCACAAACGCACACCGCCATGCGTATGCTAATAGATGTCTGTGTTCTCGAATGCATTGTTGTGTTTTCCCACTCTCCCTATTTCATGCATCTTTTGTCACTGGGAGCAAAAGAAGATTGATGAATGGGAGCCTGCAAAGAGGAAAGAGGGAGCGATGGGCATAATGGCGGCTATCACTGGCGACCTCTGCTGGACAAAATATGAACCACATGTCGATTGAGCGATCAATAGTTTTTTCGTTTAAACATCCTTTTTATGTCACCAGGCAATATATTACTTTTCTGTATAGAAACGTATATTTAATTTTACATTAAATAAATCAATGACACATACATAATATGTATTTAATTACAACTATAATTAATTTACACCATTATTAAAAGACGTATTTATATTATCTATTTTGTCTCATTTGGCACTCCGTAACAAATAGTATACAACAGCGCCACTGCTGTTTACAGCTAAGTAGTGCACCCCATTTCGTCCTATATGCTTTAAAACCCGATTAATCACATGTCGCCTAAACTATTAATGAATCATTTTAACATGTATGTACTGTGACATAGAGTTATTAGGATTGAGGAAACCAATAAAACGAAAAAAGAGTCATATAAAACATTCTAATTTCTTACGGGTGGTCCTCATGTTACCATATAATAAAATATATTGAAAAAATATGTTTTTGTATGTTTTTCATTTTAATTAAGGGACAAGCAGTAGAAAATTGATGGATGGATGGACCTATTTCTGCCCTTCACCCGTTATTTTGTTAAAAAGAAAATGGCACACCGACCTATGAAGGCGTAGTCTAAAATGTACCACCACTTCTGTCCACCAGATGGTAGTATTACCTTATGATCAAGTATAAGAACGTAATCATTTCAAAAAAGGTTTAAAGAGATGCTCTGTTCGGACCTCAAACAAGTGGTGCTCGTTGGAATAGGGACACAAACTCTACACGAGTGCAAAAACAACAACAACTGATTGATTGAAAAAAAAAAAAACAAGGCACTCTCTTTTTCAGTTAAAATCATTTTTAATATTTAGGGCATGTCTTAATGGATAATTTATCAAAAGCATTTTAACTGAAAAAGACAGTTGTTGTTGTTTTGCAGACTTGTTGTCCTAAAAGCATTCACACATGGTTTTCTACACCAAAATTCGTCTATTTCTTCTTCTTCTTCTCCTCCAGATTTTGGCGCGCTCTACCTTCCACATTTGTCACCCGATTCAAACCGTTCCAACTTCAAACTGTTCAGCCTATTCGGGAATCACGGGGTTTCCCTTGACAAATTCCAAAAAATCCCAGATTTCCCAGAATTCCAGGTTTTCCGGGACATTTTCCCCATTCAAAATGAATTTGCCATTTTTCAAACTTCCACCATTCCCACATTTTTCAACCAATTCAAACCATTCCACCTTAAACATATTCCATTCATCCTGCACATTCAAACTATATATTTTTTCCAAGTTCAAAAACATTCCAGGAATTCTCAGAATTCCCGTTTTTTTTAAACTTTTTTTTCATCCTTTTTTCTGTCGACCGCTCCTTCCACATTTTTCAAACTACTTCAACCGTTCCACGTCAAATCATTCCTCTTAATAAGGACAAAAAACAAAGTTGTTTTTTGAACTGGAAAAATGTCCGTTTTTACCCAAATTACAGGAATTCCGTAATACCATTTCTGAATTAAAAATGTTACTACTTCAACATTTCTCGACCGTTTTGAAATTCCAACACCAACCATTTCAACTAATTCAGAACATTCAATTTTTTTTTTGCATTTTCAAAAAAAATCCCTCTTTTCCCAAAATTCATTTCCATGAAATTCCCATTTTTCAAAGTTCCACAACTCCCACATTTTTTATCCAATTCAAACCGTTCCAACTTCAAAATATTCAGCCTGTTCAGAAATTGTGTGCTCCCTTTTAACAATTATTTAAAAAAATTCCCGGACTTCCTAGAATTCCAAGTTTTTAGGGACATTTTCCCCATTCAAAATGAATTATCCATTTTTCTAACTTCCACAATTCCCACATTTTTCAACCGATTCAAACCATTCCACCTTCAACACATTCAATTCACCCTGGAAATTAAATCAACCATTTTTCCACGTTCAACAAATTTCCAGGAATTCCTGTTTTTTTCTAACCTTATTTCCGACCTTTTTTAGTGCGATGACTATTTTCAAATTTTTCAACCCATTTCAACCGTTGCACTGTCAAAACATTCCTCTTAGTCAGGACAAAAAAACAAGATGGTTTAAGAACTTGAAAATTCCCGGTTTTCCCCGAAATTCCGTAATACAATTTTCTATTAAAAAAGTGTTACTACTTCAACATTTCTTGACGGATTTAAACAATTCCAACACCAACCAATTGAGCTCATTCAGGACATTTATGTTCCTAATAATTTTCCAAAAAATCTCGCTTTTCCCCCAAATTCCCAAATTTCCAAATTTCCAGGAAGTTCCCATTGAAATGAATGGGACATTTTTCCAGGTTGCACAATTCCCACATTTTTCAACCTATTCAAACTATTCCAACATCAACACATTCCACTCATCCTGGACATTCAAACTAACGCTTTCCCAAGTTCCAAACCAATTTCCGTGTTTCCTGGAAATTCAAACCCTCAACATTCAAACTATTCTTACATTCATACTACATTCTGTCAGCATTTCAGTTCAATTTCAGCATTGGAGCATTCACATGCAGTTCCTTCAGGAATTGCCTCATCTAGTTGTTTAGTGCCCTTCTTCTACTTGCCTGTCTTGTTTTTTGATAGAATATTATTATATAATATGTTACTTTCAGTTCTTCATGATAATTGTAAGGCAGCACGCTCATCAATCATGATTCTGCAAAAAGCAGCAGCAAGGACAAAGTAGAAGCAGTACAAAAGTGACAAAGAGAAGCACGAAGAGAAGCTGTATGTTCTTATCTGCAGTAGTAAGACCATTAACAGTCACAGCAAGGGTGCCCAAACAGGTGATTTACCATTAGTGCAGTTAAAGGTCACAATGAAGTTTTAGCTTCCCTAAGACTGCAGAGTTTCCAATTGGACTGACCTTTTTACCTGACAGTAAATCAATCAATCAATCAATCTTTATTTATATAGCCCTAAATCACAAGTGTCTCAAAGGGCTGCACAAGCCACAACGACATCCTCGGTACAAAGCCCACATACGGGCAAGGAAAAACTCACCCCAGTGGGACGTCGATGTGAATGACTATGAGAAACCTTGGAGAGGACCGCATATGTGGGTAACCCCCCCCCCCCTCTAGGGGAGACCGAAAGCAATGGATGTCGAGTGGGTCTGACATAATATTGTGAGAGTCCAGTCCATAGTGGATCCAACATAATAGTAAGAGTCCAGTCCATAGTGGGGCCAGCAGGACACCATCCCGAGCGGAGACGGGTCAGCAGCGCAGAGATGTTCCCAGCCGATGCACAGGCGAGCGGTCCACCCCGGGTCCCGACTCTGGACAGCCAGCACTTCATCCATGGCCACCGGACCTGTGCCCCCCCCCCCTCAAGGAAAAGGGGAGCAGAGGAGAAAAGAAAAGAAACGGCAGATCAACTGGTCTAACAGGGGGGCTATTTAAAGGCTAGAGTATACAAATGAGTTTTAAGATGGGACTTAAATGCTTCTACTGAGGTAGCATCTCTAATTGTTACCGGGAGGGCATTCCATAGTACTGGAGCCCGAATAGAAAACGCTCTATAGCCCGCAGACTTTTTTTGGGCTCTGGGAATCACTAATAAGCCGGAGTTCTTTGAACGCAGATTTCTTGCCGGGACATATGGTACAATGCAATCGACAAGATAGGACGGAGCTAGACCGTGTAGTATTTTATACGTAAGTAGTAAAACCTTAAAGTCGCATCTTAAGTGCACAGGAAGCCAGTGCAGGTGAGCCAGTATAGGCGTAATATGATCAAACTTTCTTGTTCTTGTCAAAAGTCTAGCAGCCGCATTTTGTACCAACTGTAATTTTTTAATGCTAGACATAGGGAGACCCGAAAATAATACGTTACAGTAGTCGAGACGAGACGTAACGAACGCATGAATAATGATCTCAGCGTCGCTAGTGGATAAAATAGAACGAATTTTAGCGATATTACGGAGATGAAAGAAGGCCGTTTTAGTAACACTCTTAATGTGTGATTCAAACGAGAGAGTTGGGTCGAAGATAATACCCAGATTCTTTACTGATTCGCCTTGTGTAATTGTTTGGTTGTCAAATGTTAAGGTGGTATTATTAAATAAATGTCGGTGTTTAGCAGGACCGATAATCAGCATTTCCGTTTTCTTGGCGTTGAGTTGCAAGAAGTTAGCGGACATCCATTGTTTAATTTCATTAAGACACGCCTCCAGCTGACTACAAAGACTCACAAGTTTGCTGGGGGAAGTACAGTTGATTATTATTATTATTATTAGCCTTTATTTAACCAGGTAAAATCCCATTGAGATCAATTATCTCTTTTCCAAGGGAGACCTGGCCAAGAAGGCAGCAGCAAGGTTACATTAAAAACAGTAAACAAATACATAAAACATCACATTTACAACATTAAAACTTGCTCACATGACACATGTGCATACAGACAAGGTAGACTGCAGTCCTTTCACAAAAGCTTTAAACTCATTCAACGTAACTAGGGTTTGAAGTTTAATATTCGATTGTAGGTTATTCCAAGCCTTCGGTGCTGAAAACCTATGTAAAATATATATATATATTATAAATACAATCTACAATACATCCTCCTGCTTTTGACCAAATGAGGATTTTGTTCAGGGGTTAAATGATGCTGTGCAGATTTTAGCCACTGAAGGACATACTGAATGTGGTAGAGCAGGGGTCACCAAACTTTTTGACCCGGGGGCCGCATTGGGATAAAAAAAATGTGGCCAGTATATACATCTTATATATATATATATATATATATATATATATATATATATATATATATATATATATATATATATATATATATATATATAAAAGGCAAAATCTTTGGGGAAACGTAAAATATATTACGAGTGTAGAGTTTTTAAACATCAGTGGACACATGACTTTTTTTTGTAAGGAAAAGGCAGTTTGTCTAACCAGCCATGAGACACATATATATATATATATATATATATATATATTTTTTTTTTTTCCTCGTGCACTAAATTGACTGAAAAACAGCGCACTTGCCGCGCGCTTGCCCGACACTTTGGGGCGAGCGTGATGACATCACGTTATCGATGGGAAAATGCATTTTTAGACAATATGATTTGCCTGAGGAGACCCCAAGAGTAATCAATCGGTAGAAAATGGATTGATGGAAGGGCTGGAAAGCACAGATTATAAAAATTATAAGAAAAAGGAAAAAAAATCCCGGGGGCCGGATTTTGGACGCTGGCGGGCCGTATCTGGCCCACGGGCCGTAGTTTGGGGACCACTGTGGTAGAACATCACAAAATAGTCGCTGAGGAAATGTTAAAGTCCTGTCATTTTAATGCTCTCATTAGCCAAATCATAATATGTTGTAATTGTAATAAACAGACATATTCGGTTGCATAAAAGGTTACAAAAGTAGGCGTTGTGTGAAAGGAGAGAGTCACAGAAATCCATCCATCCATCCATTTTCTACCGCTTATTCCCTTCGGCGTCACGGGGGGCACTGGAGCCTATCTCAGCTACAATCTGGCGGAAGGCGGGGTACACCCTGGACAAGTCGCCACCTCATCGCAGGGCCAACACAGATAGACAGACAACATTCACACTCACATTCACACACTAGGGCCAATTTAGTGTTGCCAATCAACTTATCCCCAGGTGCATGTCTTTGGAGGTGGGAGGAAGCCGGAGTACCCGGAGGGAATCCACGCAGTCACGGGGAGAACATGCAAACTCCACACAGAAAGATCCCGAGCCCGGGATTGAACCCAAGACTACTCAGGACCTTCGTATTGTGAGGCACTAACCCCTCTTCCACCGTGCTGCCCAGAGTCACAGAAATATATCTGTGTGAAAGTTATTTGTTGTAATTCCTATGTGTCAAAGTCAAGGCCCGAGGGCCAGATCCGGCCCGCGATTTAATTATCTATGGCCCTCGGGATGATATTTGATCCCAGGGACCCCATCAAGTCATAAAAATGGCGTCCCACAGTACATTTTTGGGGTCCCTCTATTTTGTAAGCGTTTTGAAAACAAATGATAAATGTATGCATTATCCTGTCATATCTCACATTCTATATTGTGTTTTGGAAAAAGGATGTCATAAACGTTACTGAATTCATTAAAAATAAAAAAAGATAAAAAATGTTTTTACATATGTAAATGTATTCAGTTATAAACATTCATTCACTTTCTTCTTTCCTTCATGGATCTAAACTTTACCGCTGCAGTATTGTTTTCTATATTTTTATTGTAATATTTTCAGAATGTGTTTGTTCTATTTTTGGCCAAAGTAAGACAAAGAAAACAATCTGAAGTTGTTTTTATTTTTTATTTTTAATGCCATGATTTTAATAGTCTGGCCCGCGTGTGCACACATTTTCCTCCATGCGGCCCCTGAGCTAAAATGAGTTTGACACCCCTGTTGTAATTGATCTATAAACACATTCTATCTCCATTTTTATTTGCACAATCCGATATCATGAATTTCTTATTTATAGCCCTATCATGTAAAATGCGGGGAGAGGGAATTTTATTTTATATTGTATTGCATTTTTGTTAACTGTTTTGTCAAAAAAAATTATATATATATTTAGTCTGTCATTAAAATTTACATTGGAAGAAAAAATACAAAAACACATTTTGTAGGTCTTGGTGGAGGAAATTTATTTTTTAATTTGGGTCTAATAAAGTTGCAAAGATTGCATACAGCAGGGGTGCGCACACTTTTTCTGCAGGTGAGCTACTTTTCAATTGACCAAGTGGAGGGGATCTACCTCATTCATATATATCATTTATATTTGTTTATTTATGAAAAAGAGGTTTTTGTTAAAAAGTTAAAGGTGTTTAATGATAATACAAGCATGTTTAGCACATATAGATTCCTTTCTTTCATGAAGACAAGAATATAAGTTGGTGTATTACCTGATTCTGATGAATCACCAAAAAACCACCGCTGCTGCCCACTGCTGCCCACTGCTGCCCACTGCTCCCCTCACCTCCCAGGGGATGATCAAGGGTGATGGGTCAAATGCAGAGAATAATTTCGCCACACCTAGTGTGTGTGTGACAACAATTGGTACTTTAACTTTAACTTAACTTGCATTGATTGGAATCAGACAGTAGTGATGATAACGTCCACATTTTCAAATGAAGGAGAAAAAAAGTCCTCCTTTCTGTCCAATACCACATGAAAGTGCTTGCTTTTTGCCATCTTATTTGTCCAGCTTCCATACTCCTTTTAATACACTTTACAAGAAATACATTGGCGGCAAACTCCGTAGCTTGCTAGCTTGTGCACGCCAGCTGTCTGAGACTCTTATTTTGTTAGCGCAGGCAGGATGAAGCAGCGCTTTTATTGTGAAGACAGGAACTGTGCAGTCGGTCTTTAGAGTTTTGACAGCAGGTACGGCGCGAGAGTCTGTTGAAATAAAAAGTGTTTCTCGCCTTCCTGTCGGTCATTTTTTCTTAATAATGATCTGGCAGCAGCCAGCGTCGTCTCACAAGACCCTCGGGTGCCGTGAATGTCAATCAAGTGACGAAAGTGACGTGTTGGTGAAGATTGATGTTTGCTAATTTTTAGGTCTATTTTTTTAATGCCTGGCTGGCGATGGACTGACACACCCTTCACCTTCGACCCCTAGCTCGCCATCAACGTTTAGGGCACCCCTGGCGTACAGTATGCGTGAGTTAGCTGTTTTTGTAGCTGTTTTTCCCCCCACTTAGGCAGAGGTCACAAAGATCCTCCACAGATGAGCCATCCTGGTCAAAGTTAAAAAAATCCAAAACATGAAACCTCCTTTGTGTGTATAAAGAAAAAAGTAACTTACTCACTAAGCTCAATGTTGAACCTAATTTTTGGTCCCCCCCCCCCCCCCCCCCCCCCCCCCCCCCCAAAAAACATTTCAAGTGTGTCCCCTCCAGGGGTGCCGCTAGGGATTTTGGGCCCCATGAAAATAATCTTTACAGGGCCCCCAACACAGTGTCACTATTTTTTCTGTATTATAATTTCATCATCATTAGGGGCCTCTCTGGGCCCCCCTCCATCATGGGCCCCTAGAATCCGTCTCCTTTACCCCCCCTTTTCGGCACCCCTGGTCCCCTCTATCGCCTTCCCTACTTCCTGTGACCCCCTTGCAGCTGGGATAGGATTAGGGTCATTTATGTGTTACATTCTAAATAATTACCGTTTGTTTGTAAAAAGTATGGATGATGAAACAATGTTAAAACGGGAGTAAAGTCACATTAACCTGAATTGTCAGGAGGCAGCGTGAGGCAATGACAGTGAAATAGACCAACCAGCACCTGCAGCAAAGGAACTCAACAGCTCACCTAATTAATTCTTTACTCCATTACTCTCTGCTGGGATAGGATTAGAAAATAATGAAGAAGTAATAAGGCAATCTGGATTGAAGTAATGACAAACTTCTATTTTGGAGGGATAGTGTGATGACAGGGTTTTTTCTCTCCTGGGGTACATAATATATACAATATATAACAAATCCCAAAAACACCTCATACGCACCTGGTTTGCCAGAGAATAACAAGACATAGTAGGAGGGGTCAGTGTTGCTAATTAAGCGTCTTTGTCACCATATTTTGTTAGTATTCAGACCCCTCTACATACTCTTTCAAAAACGTGACTATAGCAACCAATCAGGCGACTTTTCTCTGACATGAAAGTGCATATAGCTCTTCTCAACGAGCAGCAGGTGCTGCTGTACACCCTCCCCCATCTACAAGCACTCCATCTTGTTTGTAACATTAGAAAATGACAAAAAGAAGTGACCAAAGAAAGTTAATTTGTTTTTGTAAACAGATTAGTTTTTCGTTTCATGATTTTCCTCCAGTTTTGTCTCTCCTACAACATTATTCTTCTCTCCTACAGTGTTCATTACAATAACATGCACACACAGTACAGGCCCAAAGTTTGGACACACCGTCTTATTCAAGGTGTTTTCTATATTTTCACTGAAGGCATCAAAACTATGACTGAACACATGTGGAGTTATGCACTTAACACAAAAAGGTGAAAACTGAAAACTTAGACGTATACTTAGACAAACTTTAATGATCCACAAGGGACGTCACGGGTAATACGGGACAGTTGGCAACACTATATATGTATATATATATATATATATATATATATATTAAACAAAAAAATAAAAAATTAAAAAAATAAAATTATATATATATATATATATATATATATATATATATATATATATATAATATATTATATTTTTATATAATATATACTATATATAACAAATCCCAATTACCATGTACAATACTACAGTATATGTAACAGCTGCAGCAAAAACACAAAAACAAAAAAAACAAAAAGCAGCATTAAATA
This sequence comes from Nerophis lumbriciformis, assembly GCF_033978685.3. NCBI lineage: Eukaryota > Metazoa > Chordata > Actinopteri > Syngnathiformes > Syngnathidae > Nerophis > Nerophis lumbriciformis. Next base: position 1,359,695 of record NC_084566.2, read on the forward strand.
GAGAGTAGATCCAGCAGAAAATATACATTATAAACAAAGAGAAGTAGCTAACATAGAAGCGGTCAGGTAATAGACAGATATCATCTATTGCTGGATGGAGTGTGGAATGAAGGAGTTCTTGAATCGAATTCTTGAATTGAATGAAGGCGTTCTTGAAAACATGTTTTATATTGTAGTTTCTTCAAAATAGCCACCCTTTGCTCTGATTACTGCTTTGCACACTCTTGGCATTCTCTCCATGAGCTTCAAGAAGTAGTCACCTGAAATGGTTTTCACTTCACAGGTGTCCCTTATCAGGGTTGATTAGTGGAATCTCTTGCTTTATCAGTGGGGTTGAGACCATCAGTTGTTTTGTGAATGAGAAGGTGTGTCCAAACTTTTAGCCTATACTGCACACCAAAAGCAAATTAAGCAAATTAGACGACGAGACACCTTCCACCACCACAAATTGACTGCTGTATGCAAGGAAACACTGTTAAACATTAATAACGTAAATGAACACAACATTCGTGCACTCTGTGTTACTTATTTTGGAGCTTTATTAGAGTTTGCAGAAAATATATGTACCATTATCTGTATGTAAGATAATTTAGTCCACTGTCATACTTGATCTCTCTTCTATTTAAAGCAATAGTGCTACAGCATGTGTGGGCAGGAGTACATAGTAGGAGATAGTAAACCATCTGACATTTTAGCGACAATAAAACAGCAAATTTGAGGGCAGCCTGCACTGATTGTTCTCCATTGGATTCTGTGGTGATGCTAATGTGCATAATAAATCTGCCTGTGTGTTAGTGTTCTGGACATGCTTGCAAAGAAAGGCTAATAGACACAGGAGCTTCCTGTTTTCAATTCACTTTGTTTTGTGTGTGTTTGTTTAGCTTAGCATACACACATACTGCATCAAGGAATGACCAAGGAGGCAGAGTTGGACACAGAGCACAGATGCTGCACATGAGCTCATTAGACACACACACGCACGCACGCACACGCACACTGGCTCATCCACACATGACCTGAATGTTAACTGCCAAGGTAAATCAGTATGTAATTGAGCATATAAAATAGTGCGTGTGTAGGTGGCGTTAGCTGTTTTTAAAATGACTCTGACTCGCGGGGCCCCTACTTGACCCATTTTCACCAGGGTGCAATTTTTAGTCGTGGCAGATCTTTGAAAAGTGACAAACCCTCAACAATAAAACATTGCAAAGAGTATTTTCTGGGCACAAATCATAGACAATATATCCTAAAGGAAGTTACAAAAGTTGAGCTAAGGAAAATAAGAACAAAATATATTACATACCCAATTCTTCTCAAAATTAAAGAAATACAATTTAAAAGTACTAATGGAAAATACCCTTCAAAGGATTATTTTTAAATGTAAATGTAACATGGAGGTTGACGGCTGTTATATCTGTGGAGCTGTAGAGGATGTCAGTCATCTGTTTGTGAAATGTGAGAGTGTACATGTGTTTTGGGAGGAGATCAGAGATTGGCTGAGAGACAAGGGTGTGGAGATGTCCCCATTCTCTGTAGAAGAGATCACATTTGGCATATTTATAAATGATTGTAACATGGAAATGTTCGTCAACATTATTATGCTCCAAGCAAAAATGTTTCTACATACATGTCGTTTTATTAAAGTAAAACCTACATTTTGTAATTGGCTTAATAATTTAAAATGATCAATTAAATCTTGTAAAATGATTAAAAATACGAAAGCCCTTAAATTGATTTAGTTATTGCAGAAATTTAAATAGATTTAGATGAGCCTTTTTTTGTCTGTTTGAATTTTGAATCTTATCCTATTTTTGTATTATTATTTATTATTATTATTTTATAGAGATGTCCGATAATATCGGCCTGCCGATATTATCGGACGATAAATGCGTTAAAATGTAATATCGGAAATTATCGGTATCAGTTTTTTTATTATCGGTATTGGTTTTTTTTGTGGTTTTTTTTTACTAAATCAACATAAAAAACACAAGATACACTTACAATTAGTGCACCAACCCAAAAAACCTTCCTCCCCCATTTACACTCATTCACACAAAAGGGTTGTGTCTTCCTGTTACTAATATTCTGGTTCCTACATTATATGTATATATATAACCCAGAGGATGCCTTCACTCACTTGACCATCCCACAAAGTCGCATAGGTGTCTCAAAAATGCATTAGGGGATTGTAACGTCCTACACAACAGATCTGTCAATATATATCAATACAGTCTGCAAGGGCTGGAATCCGTAAGCACACGTGATTGTGTGTGCTGCTGGTCCACTAATAGTACTAACCTATAACAGTTAATTTTACTAATTTTCATTAATTACTAGTTTCAATGTAACTGTTTTTATATTGTTTTACTTTATTTTTTATTCAAGAAAATGTTTTTAATTTATTTATCTTATTTTATTTTATTAAATTTTTTAAAAGTACCTTATCTTCACCATACCTGGTTGTCCAAATTAGGCATAACAATGTGTTAATTCCACGACTGTATATATCGGTTGATATCAGTATCGGTAATTAAAGAGTTGGACAATATCGGAATATCGGCAAAAAGCCATTATCGGACATCCCTATTATTTTATATTCTATTTGTATTTGCTTTAGTTTGCTTTTCTTTACATGTTTTGCGAAAGACAGTTTTGCTCAACCTGATGGATGATTGAAATGGTTGAGATTTGTTGAAAGTGCCTTGGTTTTTAATGTACATTGAGAATATATGTTTGTATGTACATTGTTCATGTACATAGTGTATACCCCCATTTTTGGTATATATTGCTTTTCAAATCACCTGACATGTATACTGTTTTTTACGTAATTTTTTATATACATATATACATATATTTTATTATTGAATGTATCAAATGTGATGAATATTTAATGGACCACGATCGAAACAAGCCTTTTGGCTTTCTGTGCCATCCATTTACTTTTTTAAAGCATTGCATGGATTAAATTCTTTAAGATGTCTATAAACTTCTCAATCAATCAATCAACCAATGTTCAATAAAAGAAAAAGAAAAAATACATAGTGTTTTAGCGACCTGACGTAGTACCCAAACTGATCTGCGGGAGGCAGTAAAGTGCCCACACTGACAGATAATACACAGAATAAGAAGCTAAATCTAGGTGATAGCTTACCTGCTAACTATTTTTCTTGCCAACTCCTCTTCTTTTTTGTTTTTTCTTGAAATTAATTTAATGGTTATTTTCTTATTCTTATACTTCGTTTTTGCATGTTAGCTGTTGGGTTGCCAACCAACCGTCCCTTGAAAAACGGAATCGTCCCGTATTTAGAAATAAAAGTACGTGTTCCGTACTGAGCTGTCAAGGGACTCACTTTGTGTCGTATTTTTATTACCGTGAAAATGAAAAATAGTTAGTAAAATATCAATAGATTATTTCAAACAACAATAGCCTCACAAGCCTTCTACAGGGTACGCCAATGGATGCAAGCGTCACTGATCGCTTACCGATCAAACTCATTGCCGCTCGACTTTTCTGGCATTTGTTAGTTTTGCCTTGGCTGCTGTCACTCCCTTAGCGTGGCGGCAACCTGCTAGCTAGCTTAAATGAGCCGCCTATTCTGGTAATCAGACTTCAAATGTGACTTTTACCACAGTGATAGTTTTTCTCTAAAAAAGATACGATTGGGGAAGTTTGGAGATCGTTTTTTTCCAACGGGGAAGCTACATGTGTCTATCACGTCAATGAGGTACATGCTAACCCAAGTGTCACTCTACAATTCTGCTCTCTAGTTGCTGAACATAAACATATAATGTGTCCAGCTTCATGATAGTGACACTACAATACAGTAAATCATCAAAGTTGCTTTTTAGAGGTGTTCAAGTCTGACATTATGCTTCTGTTTAATGACAAATTAACACAATATAGCATGAAGACAATAACCACACTGTTTGAGTGGAGATCTTATTCATAATTGAAGCACAAATGAAATGTTACTTTTCATATTAGTAAAACGTAAACATCTCACCCTTCTTTTTGTCAAAATAGCTCTCATAGTAAAATTTGGAGACCTGCTCTATCATACAGCTGAACACTGAAAATATGTGGATACCTTCCTGTTTCCTCTGCATTATGTGTATGTCAGGTACCTTAAAAGGTGAGTCATTTACTTTATTTTACCGTATTTTTGGACTATAAGGCGCACTTAAAATCCTTTCATTTTCTCAAAACTCAACAGTGCGCCTTATAGTGCGCCTAATGTACAGAATAATTCTGGTTGTGCTTACTAACCTCGAAGCTATTTTATTTGGTACATGGAGAAATTATAAGTGTGACCAGTAGATGGCAGTCACACATAAGAGATACATGTAGACTGCAATATGACTCAAGTAAACAACACCAACATTGTATATGTTCTATATGTTACATTCCATATAGAACATTACACACAAAGCTCAAAAATCTATCAAAATGTTTAAGTACGACTTTGGTAAGCTATGAAGCTGCACCACTTGATGGATTGTACTGCGCTTCAACATACAAGTATTATTATGGTGTGTGTTTAAGGTAAGACATATTATCTGGTATTTTGTTTTGTAATATTATGCAAAAGCAACTTTTCTTACCTTCTGGTACCTGCTGATCTGTATTTGGGATCTGCATAAGTCCTAAAAATGTGCGCGCGTCTGCCTTTGTAGTCCGTGGCGACTGCGTAGTCGATAAGCTTCTTCTTTTTCTCTATCTTTTTGTTGATGGGACATTCATCCTCCCCTGTTGCCATTTCGAAAATAAGGTAGTGTAAACTTCTTTCTTGTATCTGTCAGTAAACTCGCCATGAAAGCGCTAAAACATGCCGGTGTAGTGAGTTTACATTATTCACCCAAGGAACTTTAGTTATTAGAGAGTTCCGGTCGGACGTTTTTTCACAGGATACATTCCCGTCGTTGGTATTGCACTAGTGAGCCACGGATGAGGAGATGCTGCTCTGTTATTGATTTAAGTAAAGTCTGAATGTCATTAAAACAGTTAGCTCCATCTTTTGACACTTCTTCCAGTCCCGTCCTTGCATGCTACACCGCTACAACAAAGATGACGGGGAGAAGACGCTGTCGAAGGTGAGTCACGTAAATAAGACTGCCCACAAAACAGCGCATCCTGAAGCGACTGTCAGAAAGTTACTTGAAGATGATCTGTAAAACATAATGTATGCAACATTTTGACCAAAGAACCACCATTACATGTTATGTAGACCACAAGGAAGTGTCTCCATTTTGAAAAAAAAAATAATAATATGACCCCTTTAATGCGCTTTATAATCCGGTGCGCCTTTTGTATGAAAATAGACCTGACTAGACACAGTCATCGGCAGTGCGCCTTATAATCCGGTGCGCCCTATGGTGAGGAAAATATGGTACTTGTGGTTCCAATAAGCTCCTACACTGTCTCTTCCACTTCCTCCATTACCGGCCTGCTGTCTCCCAGACGAAAGACATTTGAATGTGGTTTGCTTACCAGCCTGTTTGATCTCATCACATTAACAACATTACCAGTAAAAACGAACTGCGCTGAAGGAGACTTTTTTTTCGGCCAATAACGAGCGAGCGCAGACGCCTGAGAGCTCAAAGATGGAGAATTTATTATGCTACTAAAACATCATTATGCTCTTTGTTCCCCGCTGTGGGCACTGTGTCTCTTTCCTAACACTGCTGTTAGGATGACAGAACAGGTTTTTGTGTCATCATGCTTATCATGCTCCTCTTAAGTCTTCTTAAGCGCTTCACCTCCCGCACCAGCTCAGGCTCCTTCCCCACCAGCGTAGAGACGTTAAACGTCCCAAAAGTCAGCCTCTGCTGCCCCGAATTGGTCCGTCTGGAGCTTCCACTTTCACTGCCATCCACTTGGCAGCGCACCCGACCCCACTGGTTCCGACCGCGGGTGGTGCGGGCTGTGCCTGGCCGGGCGAGGATTAGTGATTTACTGTTAATATCTGCTTATTTTCCGTTTCAACATGTTTTATCTACACTTCTGTTAAAATGGAATAAACACATATTCTTCTGTTGTTTGGATACTTTACATTAGTTTTGGATGATACCACAAATGTAGGTATCGATCCGATACCAAGTCTTTACAGCGTCATACATTGGTCATAATTTAAGTTCTCGTGTGTCCAGGGACGTATTTCCTGAGTTTATGAATATAATATGAATTAAAAAAAGAAAAAAACGATAAAAAATATTGATGTAATCATAGTAGTATCAACTAGATACGCTATAGTACTTGGTATCATTACAGTGGATGTCAGGTGTAAATCCACTCATGGCATTTTTTTTACATTGTGACGCCGATGAGCTATTGTATCCTCCTACGGTGTGTAGTGAAGCATATTTAGCTATTCCTCATCCTGCAGGGATGATACTTGTAAAAACTCATTTTATTTGTTGCCATGGAGGCGAGGATTAGTGATTTAGAAGTAGCTAAAACACTGCCGATTGCGGATGGACATTAGCCGCTAACCAGCCATGTTTTAAAGCACCTCTTCCTGACGGCGTTTCAGTGTTGTACCTTTATCTTTAGTTTTTAAGCCAAAATGCATCCATTCTCCATTTTCTGTCTACACACTGTGTCTGCTTGTAAGTACTCCGTGATTGTGCGCTGCCGAACATGCTCCTCTGGTTGTAAAACCACAATGTCACTACGTGATGACGATGCGCCGTGCCAATATGTGATGTAAAAAAATGTATTCTTCCAAGTTTAAGCCTAAACAGCATCAGATGTTTGTTTATGTTTCCAGCAGGGGTGCCCAAACATTTTGCTTCGAAGTACCAAAGTGAAAATGTGCCCGTGGACCATGGGCTAAACTCAGCGATTTCAGTAGTTTAATCCCACCATTATTTAAGGTAGTGGAAATCATCAGGTTCGATAGATGGCAACTTGTAAGCCTCGCGGACATGCCATCAATGATTGTGGGATCTTAAAAGAGTATAAATATGTATAACATTTTGAGAAGCCACCCTTTGTTGTTTCGTTTGGCCCATGGGCCTCAATTTGGGCACCCCTGGTTTACAGCATTCATTATTGATGCAGTGTTCTTATCAATTAGGGTTGTACGGTTTACTGGTACTAATAAAGTACCGTGGTAATAAAGAATGAAAAACGGTAATTTCCTGCCCCTGAAAAATACCGGTTCCCTTTTTTTTTTTTTTTTTTACGGGCATGACAGCGCGACATTGCTGGTTTTACGAGCAGAGGAGCATGTTCGACAACGCACACACACAGAGTACTTACAAGCAGACATGTTGTGTAGACATAAAAAGGGAGAATGTACACAATTTGGCTTAAAATTAATGATAAAGGTGAAGATATAACACTGAAAGCAAGAGGTGCTTTAAAACATGGCTAGCTAGCGGCTAACGTCCATCCACACTCGGCAGTGTTTTATCTACTTCTAAATTACTAATCCTCGCCTCCATGGCGACAAATAAAGTACGTTTCTTACAAGTATCATCCCTGCAGGACGAGGAATAGCTAAACATGCTTCACTACACACCGTAAGAGGATACAATAGCTCACCGCTGACAACGAGCTGGCGCTCCTCAATGTAAACAAATGCCACCATCCACTGTAATGATACCAAATACAAGAGCGTATCTAGTGGATACTACAATGATTACATCAATATTTTTTTATCATCACAAAATCTTTTTTCCTTTTTTTTATTATGTTGATAAACTCAGGAAATATGTCCCTAGACACATGAGGACTTTAAATATGACCAATGTATGATCCTGTAACTACTTGGTATTGGATCGCCACCCACATTTTTGGTATCATCCAAAACTAATACAAAGCAACCAAACAACAGAAGAATAAGTGTTTATTACATTTGAACAGAAATGTGGACACAACATGTTAAAACAGAAAATAAGTAGATATTAACAGTAAATAAACAAGTAGATTAAAAATCCATTTTCTACCGCTTGTCCCTCATAATTTAAAAAAATAATAAAATGACAAATGACACAATATGTTACTGCATATTTCAGCAACCAAATTAGGAGCCTTTGTTTTGCTTACTTAATACTAAAAGACAAGTTGTCTAGTATGTTCACTATTTTATTTAAGGACAAAATTGTTGTTCGATTGCAATAAGAAACTTATTTTTTGTGGTCCCCTTTATTTAGAAAAGTATCTAAATACATTTTGGTACTGATACCGGTGCCAAAATATTGGTATTGGGACAACCCTACCATCAATTTATTATCAGCTCAGTTGCTGCTGTGCTATCAAAAAAAAAGCCTAATGCAGCTTTTTTATTCGGTTAGAATTTTAAATAGGGTGTTTCAAAAGAGCTAGAATAAAAATTCTTACATGGAACCTCAAAATGTTGTACATCTCAAATCTTCTGTGCAAATGGGCCTCAAAAGTCTGACACAACTTGGATTTCAAAGCATTATTCCGTGTGATGTCACGGAAGCAAATCTCCTTGAGACTTCAGGGACAAACTTCGCAAGTGGGTTTTTTTATTTGGCTTTTTTGTAATGTCACCACAGAAGGGTACTAGTAATGGCAGAGAAGGAACATGTCATGATAATCATACAACTACTGCAACCTAAGCAGTACTATTCATTTCATATAAATGTAATATACTAATAAAGGTTGTCAAAATTAACACATTAACTCATGCAATTAATCACAAAACATTATCACATTAGTCATGTATAATTCATTTTGAGCGCACATGTTCTTTTACCTTTATTGCAGACGGTTACTGGAAAGGCAGAGCAGGTCCATGCATATAAAAAAATCAATGATGTGCATTCAAGAAATGCACTGTAAAAGTGTTTGTGTATGACATTGTGACAATAAAATGGCATTTGTGTCAAACTATTGAGATCTTTTTTAAATCTAATTCAAATTACTCACGCAGGTAATTTACTGCGATCAGTCGTGATTGATCAAAATGCAAAAGTGTAATTAATCTAGTTTAAAAATTAATCATTTGACAACACAAATAGTAATACATTTTAGCAAGAAGATGGTACCGGTAATTGTAACAGTCAGTGTTGACGATCAATTTCTAAAATTATAGTACTATCAGTACCACAGCCTGACGTAGAACTGTTAATTAACTCCAGTAATACCTATAAAATGCCACTAGATGGCAATATCACACTCTAAAAACCAGAGTCGTGTATAAAAAGACTATGGCCAACTAAACAACAGGCGCCATTTTGCTACCAGGGACATGTGCGGCCGTGCCCCAACTCATGCGATTGCAGTTGTTTTGACGTTAAACCACAATAATACGTCTATATATAGGTCTAAACATACCCCATCTCATGAACTTACAATAAAACATGCTTTTATTTTGTCAAAGTATAATTTTGCAGCTGTATTTGTCGCACTCTGCTGCTACATTCCTGCAGTGTTAGCAAGCATATAACACGCTCCCGAAGGCGCAATAAACGTAAACAAAATACATAGAATGACCAAAATAAATAACTTATTACCCCTCATTTTGCTTTGTACATAATTTTAACTGTTTGGAAATGCACTGGATCATTGAATTTCAATAATTTTGATTCAGTAACTAAAGGGTTTGAATGTTCTAAATCAGTGGTTCTTAACCTGGGTTCGAATTAACCTTAGGGGTTCGGTGAGTCAGCCTCAGGGGTTCGGCGTTGCCTCCGCCGCGGAGGTCAAGACACACCCGACTCATCGTGTAAATAAAAACTTCTCCCTATCGGCGTGTTATGGATACGGCAACAGCACTGATTTGCAGATGTGTAATTTGTTGTGAGTTCATGCACTGTGTTGGTTTTGTTCTTTGAACAAGGTGATGTTCATGCACGGTTCATTTTGTGCACCAGTAAAAAACATGTAACTTTGTCTTGAATTTGAAAAAAATAAAACATTTTATTTTTCACTAAGGAAGGGTTCGGTGAATGCGCATATGAAACCGGTGGGGTTCGATACCTCCAACAAGGTTAAGAACCACTGTTCTAGATAGCCAACATGATGTATTATTAGTGAGTCGTAGAGAATATGGAGTGATTTTTGGTGGAGAACATATTTTGCTTTATTCAGTATTGACATATTTCTTGCCATATATACAGGTAAAAGCCAGTAAATTAGAATATTTTGAAAAACTTGATTTATTTCAGTAATTGCATTCAAAAGGTGTAACTTGTACATTATATTTATTCATTGCACACAGACTGATGCATTCAAATGTTTATTTCATTTAATTTTGATGATTTGAAGTGGCAAAGACATGCACCTGGGGATAAGTTGATTGGCAACACTAAATTGGCCTTAGTGTGTGGATGAGAGTGTGAATGTTGTCTGTCTATCTGTGTTGGCCCTGCGATGAGGTGGCAACTTGTCCAGGGTGTACCCCGCCTTCCGCCCGATTGTAGCTGAGATAGGCTCCAGCGCCCCCCGCGACCCCAAAGGGAATAAGCGGTAGAAAATGGATGGGATGGATGGATTTGAAGTGGCAACAAATGAAAATCCAAAATTCCGTGTGTCACAAAATTAGAATATTACTTAAGGCTAATACAAAAAAGGGATTTTTAGAAATGTTGGCCAACTGAAAAGTATGAAAATGAAAAATATGAGCATGTACAATACTCAATACTTGGTTGGAGCTCCTTTTGCCTCAATTACTGCGTTAATGCGGCGTGGCATGGAGTCGATGAGTTTCTGGCACTGCTCAGGTGTTATGAGAGCCCAGGTTGCTCTGATAGTGGCCTTCAACTCTTCTGCGTTTTTGGGTCTGGCATTCTCCTTTTCACAATACCCCACAGATTTTCTATGGGGCTAAGGTCAGGGGAGTTGGCGGGCCAATTTAGAACAGAAATACCATGGTCCGTAAACCAGGCACGGGTAGATTTTGCGCTGTGTGCAGGCGTCAAGTCCTGTTGGAACTTGAAATCTCCATCTCCATAGAGCAGGTCAGCAGCAGGAAGCATGAAGTGCTCTAAAACTTGCTGGTAGACGGCTGCGTTGACCCTGGATCTCAGGAAACAGAGTGGACCGACACCAGCAGATGACATGGCACCCCAAACCATCACCCAACCATGCAAATTTTGCATTTCCTTTGGAAATCGAGGTCCCAGAGTCTGGAGGAAGACAGGAGAGGCACAGGATCCACGTTGCCTGAAGTCTAGTGTAAAGTTTCCACCATCAGTGATGGTTTGGGGTGCCATGTCATCTGCTGGTGTCGGTCCACTCTGTTTCCTGAGATCCAGGGTCAACACAGCCGTCTACCAGCAAGTTTTAGAGCACTTCATGCTTCCTGCTGCTGACCTGCTCTATGGAGATGGAGATTTCAAGTTCCAACAGGACTTGGCGCCTGCACACAGCGCAAAATCTACCCGTGCCTGGTTTACGGACCATGGTATTTCTGTTCTAAATTGGCCCGCCAACTCCCCTGACCTTAGCCCCATAGAAAATCTGTGGGGTATTGTGAAAAGGAAGATGCAGAATGCCAGACCCAAAAACGCAGAAGAGTTGAAGGCCACTATCAGAGCAACCTGGGCTCTCATAACACCTGAGCAGTGCCAGAAACTCATCGACTCCATGCCACGCCGCATTAACGCAGTAATTGAGGCAAAAGGAGCTCCAACCAAGTATTGAGTATTGTACATGCTCATATTTTTCATTTTCATACTTTTCAGTTGGCCAACATTTCTAAAAATCCCTTTTTTGTATTAGCCTTAAGTAATATTCTAATTTTGTGACACACGGAATTTTGGATTTTCATTTGTTGCCACTTCAAATCATCAAAATTAAATGAAATAAACATTTGAATGCATCAGTCTGTGTGCAATGAATAAATATAATGTACAAGTTACACATTTTGAATGCAATTACTGAAATAAATCAAGTTTTTCAAAATATTCTAATTTACTGGCTTTTACCTGTATATGTTGTTGTTTTTAGGAGATTTCCAGTTAATTCTATCATCGATTATTACACCCAAAATTTGGTTTCTTCTACTTTTTTAATGTCCCTCTATTTGTCTTCGTGTTTGACGTTCTCTTCTGCTGTGACCAAATTGAATTATTTTACTTTTAATGAGATTCAAAGATTGTTTATTTTTGTCAAATCATCTCTTTATTTGTTTATTTCTTCTGTTATTATTTGTATAAGCTTTTGTGTGTTTTCTCGTGAGCTAAATGCAAAAGACCTTGTAGTTGGTGGCTCTCCAACCTTCACTTCCCATCCTTCTTTCCGGATTGTGGGGAAAGCGATGTAACAGCTTCCCACAATTCTTGTGGGTAGCGCAGCCCCATGCTGCATAACAAGGCATTTTTACAAGTCGAAAAACTAACGAGGAGGTGCCGCAAACACACGCCATCCGCTTAAAGTTGGTAGCAAACATGGCGACCTGTTGTCATTTGAGAGTCTTTTGACCAATCATTGAGGAGCTCGCCATACTCTCTCTATACACGACTCTGCCAAAAACCTTCCTGTTCTCACTCCATTATTACATCTTAAAATTGTGAGTAATTTGACTTTATTTGGGTTTTATTTAGCCTTATTATTTGGATAAGGTCCAGGAGAAGTGACATCGCCAACTAGTGGTCTGGAATGCATATTACAGATTTTTTCAAACAACCTTTTTTCTCTTTCCACATGATTCCTTATACAGTACGTCTGTGTAATGCAGTGAGAAGAATGTTACTGTTTTTCTCTGGTTACTTCAAAAAGCCTGTTAAAAAAAACTCAAAAAATGTCACCTTAACCCAGAACTGGGCAATTATTTTGACTCGGGGGCCACATTAAGATAAAAAAATGTGTCTGATGGGCCAATGTGTATGTGTGTATAAATGATATATACACATTCATCTGTAAAAATCTGCTGTACAGTATGTGTGTTGGGGTACCTTTTTTCAGGAAAACTAATACAAAAAGTCACAATGTCCGATAGAGTTCTAAAAACATTATGACAGACCATCTCAAAAAAACGGAATGGAATTTTACAGTTTTTTACTGAAGGGGACACCCAAAATGTACATGAAAAGAAAGAAAGTGGGATTTACAATATTAACTATGAACAATAAAACACTGAATATTAACAACATATGAACGTCACTCCTCTTTTACTTCTCAGACCAGCTCCTCCATGGACACATTTTACAATCAAGCAAAACACAACAAAAATGTAAAAAAAACAGCAAAATATGAAAGCAAATTGTAATAAACACCTACAGTATGATATATTATCACTTTTATGCAGAAATTTGTTGTAAAAAATCTGCTTCCACATTTGTTTCTGACACATGCGTTTTTGGCTGGCTGCTCTGAAAACAAACCCTGCCCACTCTGCTTGTTCCTTGTCTGTGCTGCTGTGACGTAGATTACCGTAATAACTCCTATAACACCCAAAAGCGCAGATTTCAACCATGTAAATACTTTCTACAGTTCAAGACTGACTGTCATTTGAAAACAGCACTGCACATCATAATAGCGGCTACAGTTTTGATGTTAAAGGTCTAAAAAAATTCTGTAAAACGTCCGACGGGCCGGATTGAAAATCTGAATGGGCCGCATGTGGCCCTCGGGACGTATTTTGCCCAGGTCTGCCTTAACCACTTTGAAATTGTTGCAAATGATAGTGTTTTTGCTTAAACAAATAACATTTTCAAGGCAATTTATTAATGTTTTCTCAGCCATTGTTGAATATTTTTTGTAGTATTCCTGTAGCATAACAGCTAATTTAAATGATTTTGTACAATTTCCAAATAAATGAAAGCAATAGCGTGTTGTTTTAAGAGCCTCGGAAGACATTTGCAGTAGTGGTTAGAGCTTCAGCGTGTCTTCCCGCACCTCCTGTAGTGTTCAGAGGGAATCGGCGATGCAATAAGACGGGGATGACCCCCTGCTGTTATGTTTGACTGTTTTTCCCGTCAACTCTCACTGCGCTGATTAGGTTTTTTCCGTCAGGAAATTTAACCGAAAATATGTTTGCTTGTAAAATTAACACACGCGTGCATGCAGGGCTGGTTGGTTCTAATTGCTACATGTCTTTTTTTTAATTCAATGTGCAAGTGTGAAATAGCATCTTGTAATTTGCATACATTTGCTCCTTTTAGCCCATAAGGCATGACACTGAACACTTTATGTGAACGGCAGGGCCTTCGCAGTGGGATGTAAACACAACTTTATTTATGGGACGGCGTGGCGAAGTTGGTAGAGTGGCCGTGCCGGCAATCGGAGTGTTGCTGGTTACTGGGGTTCAATCCCCACCTTCTACCATCCTAGTCACGTCCGTTGTGTTCTTGGGCAAGACACTTCACCCCTTGCTCCTGATGTCTGCTTGTTAGCCCCTTGCATGGCAGCTCCCGCCATCAGTGTGTGAATGTGTGTGTGAATGGGTGAATGTGGTAATACTGTCAAAGCGCTTTGAGTACCTTGAAGGTAGAAAAGCCCTATACAAGTATAACCCATTTATTTATTTATGTTTGTACTAAATGGGATAAAGTAGTTGATGCACGTTTACAAGCATTTGGAAACGTCTCTTAAGGAGAAAATTACAGTGAAACTTCAAAGGTCATAGTGTTTTTGCTGGTCAACTGCCTCAATTCTCCTCCAAAATTATAGGAATAATATTTTCCAGAATAGGAAACTCATTAACTATATTGTCCGTTTTAGCACAAAGTAGTATAAAGTGTGAAGTTACCAAATGTCGATAGTAAGACAAGAATGTCCTAATTTCTCATGACAGGTTGGACTTGTGTGTGTTGTTTTCCTGTGTTTTGCTGTTTATTTCCCGTCCAGTGCTCTTATTTTTCATTCCACTTCCTTTCTGCCTTTGTTCTCAACCATTTTATCTCTGGCTTGAGCTCTGATCTGCACATCCGCCCCCTGTTAAGCACCAAGAGACTCACCTGCCGGTAATTGCCAGCGTTGCCTCACAGACGTTTTGTTCATTGTTTATTACTCTGAGTGTTTTGTATTGTCTCGTACTCATTGCTTGTGTTGGGCACTATTTGCTATATTGCTTTGTCTTGTTTCATCCATAGTCTCCTCTTTTGACCACACTGTTGTAACTTGATTTTGGCGTTCTTAATAAAAGGACCTTCTTCCCTGCACTTCATCTATCTGTCTCTGCATCTTGCGGACACGGCATCAGCCAAAATGCAAGCATTTTACACAAAATCAATTTAAAAAACAAAAAAACATTTTATTGATAGTCTTAAATTTAAGTTTACTACACATGCACATCTGAAATCATCTTTTATTTTTATATGTGTCAAAAGAGGTTTACCACTGTCAATGTAAAACGTCAACAAAACATTGTAGCTTAATTTAAAAAAATCTTACTGCTTTCTACCCTTAGCACTCCTTGGCTGCTCCTTTTGGAAGAAGCCACAAAAATCCAAAGAAAAATCACACTGTTTAGAGAATCAATCCTTGGCTACATGTTTACACTGCTGGGTGTGATGCGCAATTCCGATTATGTTTGTCAAATCCGATCTTTTCACACTAAGGCCTTGAACTTATGTGGTGACGTTTCATAGGATGTCAGCATAATGAGAGCTTAAACCTCAACTTTTTTTAGCTTATTTTCTTTGCTTTTATATGTACCGTATTTTCCGGACCATAGGACGCACCGGATTATAAGTCACACTGCCGATGAATGGTTTATTTTCGATCTTTTTTCATATATAAGGCGCACCGGATTATAGGGCGCATTAAAGGAGTCATATTATTATAATTTTTTCTAAATGTAAAACACGTCCTTGTGGTCTACATAACATGTAATGGTGGTTCTTTGGTCAAAATATTGCAAAGATTGTTTTACAGATCATCTTCAAGCCGCTTTCTGAAAGTCGCTTCAGAATGCACCGTTTTGTGGGCGGTCTTATTTATGTGGCTCACCTTCGACAGCGTCTTCTCCCCGTCATCTTTGTTGTAGCGGTGTAGCGTGCAAGGACGGGTGTGGAAGAAGTGTCAAAAGATGGAGCTAACTGTTTTAATGACATTTAGACTTTAATTCAATCAATAACGGAGCAGGATCTCCTCATCCGTGGCTCACTAGTGCAACAACAACAATGCCGGAAATGTGTCCTGTGAAAAACCGGCCGACCAGAACTCTCTAATAACTATAGTTCCGTGGGTGAATAATGCAAACTCACTACAACGGTATGGTTTAGCGCTTTCATGGCGAGTTTACTGACAGATATAAGTAAGAACTTTACAAATGGCAACAGCGGAGGATGAATGTCCCATAACAAGAAGATAGAGAAAAAGAAGAAGCTTATCGACTACGGCGTCACACAAACTACAAATACGCACACATTTTCAGGACTTATGCAGATCCCCAATACAGATCAGCATATACCAGAAGGTAAGAAAAGTTGCTTTTGCATAATATTGCGAAACAAAACTCCAGATAATGTCTTAACTTATACACACCATAATAATACTCGTATGTTGAAGCACAGTACAATCCATCAAGCGGTGCGGCTTCATAGCTCACCAAAGTCGTACTAAAACATTGTGATAGATTTTTGAGCGCTATGTGTAATGTTCTATATTTTCAATGGAACATATAACATATTGGTGTTGTTTACTTGAGTCATATTGCAGTCTACAGGTATATCTTGTGTGTGACTGCCATCAAATTGCAGTCTACATGTATTTCTTATGTGTGACTGCCATCTACTGGTCACACTTATCATTTCACCATGTACCAAATAAAATAGCTTCGAGGTCGGTAAGCAAAACCAGAATTATTTTGTACGTTAGCCGCACCGGATTATAAGGCGCACTGTCGAGTTTTGAGGGAAAAAAATTGATTTTAAGTGCGCCTTATAGTCCGGAAAATACAGTATATATTTTTTTTGGGGGGGGGGGGATACCGACAGTTTTTTGTGTTTAGACCCTTGCTTTTACAATCCAGAAAAGTGACACGAAAACATTTGAGTTCAAACAGCTGTCATTCAAGATATCACTACAAGAACCATCACATGATTAACTTGTGCATTTTTTGCTTTTTATTTAGCTTTTTTTTCCAAGACAAAGAAAGGCTCGTGAGGAGAGAAAAAGGAACATTTACACAGAAAGTAACATGAGGTAAGCCTTAAGTTAAGATTTTGTACTTTTTGCTGTGGTTAATGTCTTTTTACACTATGCATGACGTGCAGTGGGTGTCACATCTTAAGTTTTGGTGCTTATTTTTACATTTGTATGACAATTAGCATGCTAATGTATGGTAAGGTGGTAGTGTGACCCTGGAACTGATTACTTCTTTTTCATAATTTCCTATGGGAACAATTGTTTCAAAATCCCAACAACCTGAACCAACTGAAACGAATTGTGTTGGACAGAAAGTGTGTCCAAAGTGAAGCCCGTGAGCCACTTTGAACCTAAAACTTGTTGTCACTGGGCTTCGTCATTGTTAAGGTTTGGTGAGCGTTGCTTGCAGCGTGACCCCAAGGATGCAGAGATAGCAGGCGGAATGTAAGTTAAACTAATTTATTGGCAACAGAAAGCCGACTAACAATTAGAATGATGCAGCGCGGGAGGAGGACCCCAGGTGGAACTAAATAGAAGTAATTAATGACAATCAGGTGTTCTGGCAGGACATGGAACAGAAAGTAAAAGGTGCTTCAAAACTGGGAAATACTGACAAAGCAAGAGCACCAGGACAGGAAGTAGAAACTAGAAATAAGAGTGCTGGACAGGAATAAAAACACAGGAAAACACAAACATGATCAAATTGTCAGTGGCAAGCCTGACAGTAGCCTCCCTTCCTATAACGGATACCAGACGTTTTAAGTTAAACAGAAAGTCTAAAAACCAAGGGAGGTTGGAGGGATGAATGGCGGAGGGTCGCCAAACTCCGTCCCCACCTCAAAGGGCCGGCCAATAGTCCAGGCCATATGTCCCCACAGCCAGCGGGAAAAGAACCAGATGTCAGCGGCAGGTGGAACATCGCCACAGCTGGCAAAGGGAAAAAGAGAAGCCCTCAATGAACGCCCCAGCAGCAACAGCCGTTGACGCCCAGGTCCCAGGCGCTGTTGCTGTCGGTGCAGAGGATGTCCATGGACTGGCCACCGTTTCGGCCGACATGGAGGAGGAAGATAAACGCCAGGCGGGCACTTCTGCAGCATGCGAGGACGGGCGAGCGCCAGATGGGCGCTTCTGCAGCAGGCGAGGACGGCGAGCGCCAGACGGGCGCTTCTGCTGCAGGCGAGGACGGCGAGCACCACATGGGCGCTTCTGCTGCAAACGAGGACGGCGAGCACCACATGGGCGCTTCTGCTGCAGGCGAGGACGGCGAGCGCCAGACGTGAGAGAGACAGGCAACAACCCCTCCGGGAGAGAGACAGGCGGCATCGCCAGGACAGAACGGAACGGTGTCGGCTTCGTGGACGACTTCACCCATACTTGCCAACCTTGAGACCTCCAATTTCGGGAGGTGGGGGGTGGGGGGTGGGTGCGGGGGGCGTGGTTGGGGGCGTGGTTAAGAGGGGAGGAGTATATTTACAGCTAGAATTCACCAAGTCAAGTATTTCATATATATATATATATATATATATATATATATATATATATATATATATATATATATATATATATATATATATATATATATCCCCGCGACCCCGAAGGGAATAAGTGGTAGAAAATGGATGGATGGATAGCTATATATATATATATATATATATATATATATATATATATATATATATATATATATATATATATATATGTATATATATGTATATATATATATATATATATATATATGTATATATATGTGTATATATATATATATATATGTATATATATATATATATATATGTATATATATATATGTGTGTATATATATATATATATATATATATATATATATATACATATATATATATATGTATGTGTGGGAAAAAATCACAAGACTATTTCATCTCTACAGGCCTGTTTCATGAGGGGGGTACCCTCAATCGTCAGGAGATTGAGGGTACCCCCCTCATGAAACAGGCCTGTAGAGATGAAATAGTCTTGTGATTTTTTCCCACACATACATATATTGCGCTCTACTACGGTATCGAGCACTATTTTTTGGATAACCTTATTAAGACATATATATATATATATATATATATATATATATATATATATATATATATATATATATATATATATATATATATATATATATATATAAAAATAAAAGAAATACTTGAATTTCAGTGTTCATTTATTTACACATATACACACACATAACACTCATCTACTCATTGTTGAATTAAGGGTTGAATTGTCCATCCTTGTTCTATTCTCTGTCACTATCTTTCTAATTTAACTCATCCATTCTTTCATTCTTTCACTCACAAAATAATCTTACTTATCTCAACATATGAAATGTAACTTACTTCACCAATTATTATTTATTTACTTATTTTTATTGTGATTACTTATGGAGTATATTGTGAATAAATTGAGAACAGGAAGTGAACAAAAGTTTTAGCAACTGTTATGTAAAATAAAAGGGGTAGGATTAAATAAGCTCTGCTTCTTCCTACTGCTTTTCGAACATGTTGAAAAGAGAAACTGGAGATTGTGATGTATCATGTTGTATGATTGCATGTTCGAAATAAACTCAAACTCAACTCAACTCAACTCAACCCTCTCTGATTATGCATTGCTGTGTGGCACGCACAAAAGTGCCTTCATCAAATGCACTAGATGGCAGTATTGTCCTGTTTAAGAGTGTCACAACATTGCTGTTTATGGCAGACGGACTGCTTTACTGTAGACGTTCTTTATATTGTGGGAAAGCGGACATGGAGCTGTAGGGGGCGTGGCCTCCAGCTCCGCCTGAATTTCGGGAGATTTTCGGGAGAAAATTTGTCCCGGGAGGTTTTCGGGAGAGGCACTAAATTTCGGGAGTCTCCCGGAAAATCCGGGAGGGTTGGCAAGTATGACTTCACCGCAGCAGGAAAGCTTCCTGGAAATGACATCGCTGATGAGGTCATCCAAGCAGGGAGGCATAGTAGGGATGTCGTGGAAGACCTCACTGGAGCAAGAAGTAGCTGTGCCTCCCCAGCTGCACAGCTACTTATAGGGACGGATCCCAGACGTCCCCAGAGAGATCAACAGACGACAGGGATGGGTGGGAGGGAGCCTGATGAGAGGCTGAAGAACGCTTCAATGTGGCCATCGGTGCCAAAATCTTGTCAAGCCGCTGGGCCATAGAAATCTTTGCAGGGTCACTTACTGGCTGCATCATTTCTGTCAAGGTTTGGTGAGCGTTGCTTCAAAACACAGAGACCAAACAGGAAATACTGACAAAGGACAGGAAGTGATTCAAAAACACAGGAAGTAGAAACTAGAAATAAGAGCACTAGACAGGAATTAAAACGCCAAACACAGGAAAACACAAACATGACCAAAGTGTCAATAGCAAGCCTGACAGTCATATTCTAAAAATAACTAAAGGGACTAGGAGTGTAACGGTTGATTGATATATCGATAGATGGATTTATACTCCTAAATTTCAAGTGTATCGATCTGTGCTCGGCAAAATGGCCTTCCCTAAGATAGGTATCAATCCAACATCGATTTAAAAAGCTATACATCTATTGTTGAGACTAAAAAATAAAAATACATTGGATTTAAGAATGACAATGGCGGATACCTACAGTGGTTGAAAAAGGTAATACCTAGTGTAAACACCACAAGATGATAATATAAATTACAACACTGAACTTTCAGCGAAAGCATGATTGTAAAAGCCACAACAACAAAAAAAAACGTCAAAACACAATGGTATAAAGCCGCAACTTAACTTTAAACCACACAGAACGCCACGGACAAAACGTAAGTGACAGTGGAGAAATTTTGCCGACAGACCAGTTTAAGACAGAAGGTTAAAAACAGTGTAATAAATATAGTATATTATTATAATTGAAAAACTGCCGTTGAGCGGGACTATTCAGGTCTATGTTCATACAAAAAGCGCGCTGGATTATAAGGCGCACTAAAGTTCAAAGTTAAATTAAATGGGTTGTACTTGTATAGCGCTTTTCTACCTTCAAGGTACTCAAAGCGCTTTGACACTACTTCCACATTTACCCATTCACACACACATTCACACACTGATGGAGGGAGCTGCCATGCAAGGCGCTAACCAGCACCCATCAGGAGCAAGGGTGAAGTGTCTTGCTCAGGACACAACGGACATGACGAGGTTGGTACTAGGTGGGGATTGAACCAGGGACCCTCGGGTCGCGCACGGCCATTCTTCCACTGCGTCACGCCGTCCCTTTTTAAATTAAAGTACCAATGATTGTCACACACACACTAGGTGTGGTGAAATTTGTCCTCTGCATTTGACCCATCCTCTTGTTCACCCCCTGGGAGGTGAGGGGAGCAGTGGGCAGCAGCCGCGCCCGGGAATCATTTTTTGGTGATTTAACCCCCAATTCCAACCCTTGATGCTGAGTGCCAAGCAGGGAGGTAATGGGTCCCATTTTTATAGTCTTTGGTATGACCTACCGATCTCAGGGCGTACACTCTAACCACAAGGCCACTGGGTCATATTATGATTTCTATCTAAATTTAAAACACTATCTTGTAGTCTAAATAACATGTAATGGTGGTTCATTGGCTGCGATGAGGTGGCCACTTGTCCAGGGTTTACCCCGCCTTCCGCCCGAATGCAGCTGAGATAGGCTCCAGCGACCACCGCGACACCCAATGGGACAAGTGGTAGAAAATGGATGGATGGATGGATAGATGGATGGATGGATGGTGGTTCATTGGTGAAAATGTTGCATAGATTATAGGGGTGTAACGGTACACAAAAATTTTGGTTCGGTACGTACCTCGGTTTAGTGGTCACGGTTCGGTTCATTTTTGGTACAGTAAGAAAACAACAAAATATAAATTTTTTGGTTATTTATTTACCAAATTTGTAAACAATGGCATAACATACATATACAGTACACACAGGGTCCATTGCCAGGGTTAATGTGGTCAACATATATAAAATAAAAACTAAATCAGATAAGGCTCAGAATGGTTAACAAAACCTTTCTACATATAAAGTGCTTTTTTTGATTGATTGATTGAGACTTTTAGTAGTAGATTGCACAGTACAGTACATATTCCGTACAATTGACCACTAAATGGTAACACCCACCATAGAAGTGGGTCAAAATCTAGTTTTTAATGCAATATGGACTTATATCTGCTGCTATAAAAACATTTGTTATTGCTTTAGCCCTGCCTGACTCGCCGAGGAGAGGCTGCTTGAATGCGGTGGTGATGCTTGAAATGGTTTAGCATGTGTTATGAGAGTAGCGTATGTGTGTGTGTGTGTGGCCCTTTAATATGTGACAGCATGTGAGGTGAGTGTGTGGGTGAGCGAGGTGAGGGAGCGGTAGCGTGAGTGCGGGGAGTGTCTAGTGTTTTGTTGGATTGGCTGTGTGCAAGACCTCAATAAAGCCACGATTTGCAACTAATCGCCGGACTCGCCATTTACCCTGGAGTCCGGAGCTGTGGAGACCCACTGCCGGGTAGAGTGAAGGGTGTTGCCCCCGAGAATACATCGGCCCTGGAGGAGTGTCTCCCCTGCGCCCCTCGACTACAGTCTGGGAGCCGGAAGCAGGAAAGGTGCAACACATGTTTGACGTGTTGTCAGAAGCAGCTGCTGAACAATGTCGGCAAACCTCCGTCCTCCATTGTTGTATCGCGCAGCCAAAGTGTTCCCAAACGGGAAATCTTAACGAGGCAGGAGGGTCTTCCAGCTCTGGCTTTTACATGTTGTCCTAGCCTGGTCGCTGCTAGCATGTGTACTCGTTCAGTACACCTCCGAACTGAACCAAAACCCCCGTACCGAAACGGTTCAATACAAATACACGTACCGTTACACCCCTAATAGATTATGTTTTACGGATATGAGCATCTCTTCAGGATGCGCAGTTTTGTGGGCGGTCTTATTTACGTTGCTCATCTTCGGCAGCGTCTTCTCCCCGTCATCTTTGATGTAGCGTTGTAGCGTGCAAGGACGAGAGTGGAAGAAGTGTCAAAAGATGGAGCTAACTGTTTTAATGACATTCAGACTTTACTTCAATCAATAACGGAGCAGCAGCTCCTCATTCGTGGCTCAATAATGCAACAACAACGCCGGAAATGTGTCCCGTGAAAAACCGTCCAACTTGACCCCTCTGATAACTGAAGTTCTGTGGGTGAATTATGTAAACCCACTACAGTTTTTAGCGCTTTGATAGCTAGTCTACTGACAGATATAAGTAACCACTTTACGCTACTTTATATTAGAAATGGCAACAGCGGAGGATGAATGCCACATAACAAGAAGGTAGAGAAAAAGAAGAAGCTTATCAACTACGGTGTCAGCACTGACTACAATGGCAGAAGGGCGGACATTTTCAGTACTTATGCAGATCCCAAATACAGATCAGCAGGTACCAGAATGTAAGAAAAGTTAATATGTCTGCTAATAGGTGCCATTTTGCAGTCCTTATAAACACACCATAATAATGCTTGTATGTTTAATGCGCCAACAATCCATCAAGTGGTGCGGCTTCATAGTTTACCAAAGTCATACCCTAAAACAATTTGACAGATTTTTGAGCGCCGTGTGTAATGTTCTTTATTTTCAATGGAACATTTAAAGTTTTGGTGTCGTTTACTGGCGTATCTCTTATGTGTCACAACCAGAATTACGCCGTACATTAGGCGCACCGGGTTATAAGGCGCACTGTCGATTTTTGAGAAAATGAAAGGATTTTAAGTGCGCCTTATAGTCTGAAAAATACGCCCCTCTAATTTGCTTTGTCACCTATGACACACAGCAAAGATGCAGACGTTTTGTTCAGGTGTCTTACCATAGTTTGACCTAAACTGGATTGTTTTTAGTATCTTTAATGTACAAAATGTATACTTCAAAAAGTTTGGCCACCTCTGAGAGGATCTGTGACAGCATGTGAGTTCATATCAGAAAAAATTGGTGTGCACTGCATGCGTTTAAATTAGGTTGTACCTATTAGAGCCTCCAAATTAACTTGAAGTGGGGCAATTACCTGCAGCCCTTTTGTCGGAACACACAAAAACCGTGCCTCCAGGACAGTCGTGCAGATGCATTATTCAAAAGCATGCATGTAGAGCGCCTAGCAACAACACTATGACAGATAATCTGCTCACGCTATAGTGCACACTTCTTCCACGTACCGTGTCAGGCATGAACACACTTTTTTACTCAAAGATTTTTACTTGGCACGCTGACATGTTTTCTATACTTAAGCAGAGTCATCTTGTTTTAGGTGTGGAAACTTGTGTGACATGAGAGAACATCAGTTGTGGATGAGATTAAGCTGCTGGTCAGACTGACATTCTAATTTGATTCCCAGACATTGGATGAACCTTTAAAGGTTTATGTGGGATTATGGTCATATAAAGACCCCCCTCCCTCCCCTCCTGTTTTTTTTTTAACCATCCACCCTCCCCCTCCCACCTACACCGCCACCCTCTCTTTGAATGGGGGCGCTTGAGCAGTCTGCCTGCCTGTCAACCGTCTTTGTTCAAACTGATCTGGCTTCTCTCCCTCAGAGCTTGTGGAGCACCTTAAGGTGGCCGGCGCGCACCCATCACGCACGGAGCTGAAGGATGAAGCGCCTGTCGGCCGCTAACTAAAGTCGGGCTGCAGTAAAGAGCGATAAAAAGGGGTGGAGGGGGAGGTCCTACTCCTGCAAAGTGCTGTTTCACGGCCGCTCTACCGTGCTTGTGCCGCACCTGCACTCCGGTGCTAAAGCTTTTTTTCCCCTCCGTGCACATTCCAGTGGATTGCATCTGTGCTTTGTCGCTTGAGGTGAGTGGGAAAGAAGCTGTGTGTGTGTGTGTGTGTGTGTGTGTGTGTGTGTGTGTGTGTGTGTGTGGTGCAGCCCCCGGTCATTGGGAAGCATTGGGACAAGTGTCATTTGCATGGTGGAAAGGTTAAAATGGGCTGGATTGTACAAATATGCATGCATGCATGTTAGAATACAAAGTGCTGGCTACGCTATGGACCAATCAGTGCTCCTGTTCGTTTTGAATTATTTACAGCTCCAAGCGTTTTATTACTGACTCATATTTACTACTAATGGAGGGACATGCATAAAACATCCAGTCAAGTAAGCGTGTGTGTGAGTCAGATGTCTTCATTTTGAATAACTTTGCATTTTTAGAGCCGAACAGGTGTTGGTGAAATCCATGGTGTTGTGGAGTCACCTGGACATGACATGTAATGATGTGCCTTTAAAACTACTAAATTAACTGTAAATGTGGCATAACAATTCTACATTCAAAGGATTGCATAGTGAGAGCAGTTTGGGTCACCTTGACAAATCAGCAGCATTATGCCACAATATAAGAGCCCCTCTAACCTGGCTTTATTCATCCCTCCTCGCTGGAGGAGTCTTTATTTTCCTTTCTTTCTCAGCCTTGTTAGAGCACACACCACCAGCTAGGTGTCAGTGCCGTGAAGCAGGACGAGGTTAACAAGACGACCAGCATGTACTGGAGCAGCAGCAGGAGGAGAATAGGGAAGACTGGTGCTAAAAGCTGCAAGTTTACAGCATGCATTTTTCATCCTGTGTGTGTGTGTGTGTGTGTGTGTGTGTGTGTGTGTGTGTGTGTGTGTGTGTGTGTGTGTGTGTGTGTGTGTGTGTGTGTGTGTGTGTGTGTGTGTGTGTGTGTGTGTGTGTGTGTGTGCGTGCAGAGTGCACTCACTACAGGGCAGAGTGGTCATAGAGAAGGTAGAAAAGGCTTCTGAAATTGTTTCTTGACTGATGGATGCAAAGCTTTGAGGGAGACATACCACAGCAGTTGGGAGGTTATTAATAGTAGGCAAGTTAACTAGTTTTCAAAGACTTTTCTGTTGTCTTTCATAGTGTTTAAATACAGGAAGGCAGTAGCTTACATGTTCTTATAATCAAGTGCATTTCACGGCGCTTCACTCTTGTTATGTGAAAGCATTATTCCAAAAACGGAATATATAAAATTTTCATTTAAACCTGTACACACAGCACCCCATAATGCAGGCCTGGGCAATTTCTTTTTTATTCGGGGGGCCAAATTTAGAGAAAATAATGGATCTGGGGGCCGGTATATCTATTTTTAGGAACACTAATACAAATCCTCACAATAATGTCTGAATGCTAATCCTTAAAAAAAATGTTTACTGAATGAGACACTCAGAATGTACATGAAAATAAAGAATGTGGGGTTTATAATATTAACAATGAACGATAAAACACTGAATATTGACAGCAAATTAACGTCACACCCCCTCTCGATCGACATATTTTACAATCAAGCTAAACGCAACAAAAATGCAACAAACAGCGAAATATGAACGTGAAGGGTAAAAAACCCCCACCTAAGATCTGATACATCTGATATATCACTAAGCTTTAGAACTATGCTGTAAAAATCTCCTTCCGCGTCTGTCCCTGACACCCGCATTTCAGGCTCGCCGCTCTGGAAACACTCTGTGGAAACCCTCCCCACCCACACTGCTTGGTGCCTCTTCTGAGCTACCATAGAAACAAAGTAGTATATAATGCAAATGTGCAGATTCCAACTATTGAAATACTTTGTATAGTTCAAGACTTACGGTCATTTGAAAACATCACTGCACATCATAATGGCAGTTACAGTTTCCATCTTAAAGATCTAAAAAAATATTTGGGAATGTCCAGCGGGCCAGATTGAAAAGCTTAACGGGCCACTTGCGGCCCCCGGGCCTTAATTTGCCCAGGTCTGCCATCATAAAAACACGTTTTTGTGCACACTCACAGCCTTTGCTCAATACTTTGTTGGTGCACTTTTGGCAGCATGACGACCGTCTCAAGTCTTTTTGAATAGGCTGCGTCTTGGCACAGCTGCAATACAGGCCCATTTTAATGCCACCATCATTACTTTGCAGCCATTAGAATATGATTTAGAGGAGTCAGTGATGACACTGCACACGCTTTGTTGATTTGCATCAGAAGTTAATGCTCTCAGAAGACTGTTTTTGACAGTCTTTAAAACATGTCCGTGTAGTTGGCAGAGAACTGCAAAGGGAAGATGAGTAAGGTCACACCGGGCAGTGCTGTTCTTGCAGTACTGCAGTAGTAGTTGTAGTCTGATGACCAGGGAAGGAAATTTCCTGCATTCAAGCATTGACTGATTGAATGATGCCGAGATGAATGCAAAGCAGCAACTACAGTATATGAAAGTGTATACTGTAGGCAGATACAGTGTAGCAGAATATCTGTGTTAATGTGGAGAGCTCAAGAAACATAGTCCCGTATTTTTCGGACTATTAGGCGCACTTAAAATCCTTTAATTTTCTCAAAACTCTGCAGTGCGCCTTATAACACAGTGCGCCTAATGTACGTAATAATTTTGGTTGTGCTTTCCGACCTTGAAGCCATTTTATTTGGTACATGGTGAAATGATAAGTGTGACCAGTAGATGGCAGTCATACATAAGACATTTTATTTGGTACATGGTGAAATGATAAAGTGTGACCAGTAGATGGCAGTCATAAATAAGACATACGTGTAGACTGCAATATGATGGCAGTCAAAGATAAGAGATACATGTGGACTGCAATATGACTGAAGTAAACAATACCAACATTTTATATTTTCCATTGAAAATATAGAACATTACACACGGCGCTCAAAAATCTATCAAAATGTTTTAGTACGACTTTGGTTAACTATGAAGCCGCACCGCTTGATGGATTGTACTGTGCTTCAACATAGGAGTATTATTATGGTGTGTGTATAAGGTAAGACATATTATCTGGCGTTTTGTTTCGCAATATTATGCAAAAGCAACTTTTCTTACTTTCTGGTACCTGCTGATCTGTATTTGGGATCTGCATAAGTCCTAAAACTTTGCACACGTCCGCCTTTGTAGTCCGTGCCAACCCCGTAGTCGATAAGCTTCTTCTTTGTCTCTCTTCTTATTATGGGACATTCATCCTCCGCTGTTGCCATTTATACTATAAAGTAGTGTAAAGTTCTTACTTATATCTGTCAGTAAACTTGCCATGAAAGCACTAAAACATACCGGTGTAGTGAATTTACATTATTCACCCAAGGAACTTTAGTTATTAGAGAGTTCCAGTCGGACGGTTTTTCATGGGTGAATGAGGAAATGCTGCTCCGTTATTGAGTATCCTTAAAACAGTTAGCTCTATCTTTTGAAGCTTCTTCCAGTCCCGTCCTTGTACGCTACACCGCTACAACAAAGATGACGGGGAGAAGACGCTGTCGAAAGTGAGCCACGTAAATAAGACCGCCCACAAAACGGCGCATCCTGAAGCGACTGTCAGAAAGTGACTTGAAGATGATCTGTAAAACATAATCTATGCAACATTTTGACCAAAGAACCACCATTACATGTTATGTAAACCACAAGGAAGTGTTTTCAATTTAGAAAAAATAAAAATAAAATGACACCTTTAATGCGCCCTATAATCCGGTGCGCCTTTTGTATGAAAAAAAACCTGAATAGACCCACTCATCGGCAGTGCGCCTTATAATCCGGTGCGCCAAATGGTCCGGAAAACACCGTATTACAATGGCAATGTTCTTTCAGCAACAGTGTGAGGCATAATTGAAAGAAAAATAGTTCAGTTCCAAGAAAAAAAGCAGAAAAGGAAAAAGTTGTAAAGGTATGAGAATTAACTGTATGTTTTGGGGGGAGGGGGGGAAGGACTCTCAGTGATACAAAATGTCCTGGTTTTATTACGAGAATACAGTCATAATATTAGGGAAATACATTTTTTTAAAGGGAATAATCAGGAAAAAGTTAGTTATGAGAAGCTTACATTTTTTGGGGGGGGGATTTTAGAAATTTAGACAATAAAAACAAAATTAAGTCATGGGGCTGGATATTTCTGTGTAACAGAGGAGTAGGCTGACTGATGATTGTGTGACATTAATCACTGTTCTTATTCTTTTACTTCTGATTTTTAACATGGCACTGTGAGTTTGTCTGTCTAATGTTTTTGACACAATATTTTAGCTGTAAAAAGTGTCATACATTCTGCTGTATGTGTGTAGCTTGTTCAGCATTAGTGAAAGAAATTCCTAAAATGCCATAGAAAAGGGTAAAAGCTAAGCACACAACACAAACACAATATGACAGACAGAATGCTAAAAATATAAACAGACCACCTCAAAAACTGAATGGAATTTTACAGCCTTTTTGCTGAATCAAAGAATGCACATTAAAATAAATAATGTGGGATTTGTAATATTAACTATGAACGATAAAACACAGAATTTTAAGAACATATGAACGGTAGAGTGGCCGTGCCAGCAATCGGAGGGTTGCTGGTTACTGGGGTTCAATCCCCACCTTCTACCATCCTAGTCACGTCCGTTGTGTCCTTGGGCAAGACACTTCACCCCTTGCTCCTGATGGCTGCTGGTTAGCGCCTTGCATGACAGCTCCCGCCATCAGTGTGTGAATGTGTGTGTGAATGGGTGAATGTGGTAATACTGTCAAAGCGCTTTGAGTACCTTGAAGGTAGAAAAGCGCTATACAAGTATAACCCATTTATCATTTATTTATTTATTTACTTCCCAGACAATCGTCTCAAGATCGATCCTTAACAATAAAGCAAAATACAAAAAATATGTAACAAACACGGCGAAATTTGAACGCAAAGGACAACAAACACCCACAGAGCTATATAATAATAATCTATATAATTTTTCTGCAGCACAGAACTTTGTTGTAGAACACTGTAACTGTAAACAAACTCCGCTCATTCTGCTTCTTGCCTGGTCTGCTTGAAGCTGCTGTGACTTAGCTTACCGTAATAACCCGTATCTCACTTAAAAGCGCATTCTCCAACCATTGGAATAATCTCTATAGTTCAAGACTTACGGTAATATGAAAAACGCACTGCACATCATATGGGTGGCTCCAGTTTTGATGGTAAAGGTTTGAAAAAATAATTTGGAGACGTCCGGTCGGCCGGGTTGAAAAGCTTTACGGCTCCCGGACTAATTTGCCCATGCCTGCTCTAGCAGCTATAAAACGATAAAATGAATAGACGATATGTTTAATATTTTTTATTTCTGACTGTTCAAAATGTTGATACACACGTATGATGGAGGATTCTCATCTGTCCATCGTCTGTCTGCGCAGCGCGAGCACTGATCCTGCAGCCAGTCAGTTTGCACATCTTTCTGACACGTGCTGAAAACACGCTAAATAGTGCTCGCTCGGGTTGTCCCGATACCAATATTTTGGTA
Source organism: Nerophis lumbriciformis (assembly GCF_033978685.3). Classification (NCBI taxonomy): domain Eukaryota; kingdom Metazoa; phylum Chordata; class Actinopteri; order Syngnathiformes; family Syngnathidae; genus Nerophis; species Nerophis lumbriciformis. The sequence continues at coordinate 1,389,962 of NC_084566.2, forward strand.
CTGGTACCAAAATGTATTTAGATACTTTTTGATACTTTTCAATACTTTTCTAATAAAGGGGACCACAAAAAATGGCATTACTGTCTTTATTTTAACAAAAAAATCTTACGGTACATTAAACATATGTTTCTTATTGCAATTTTGTCCTTACATAAAATAGTGAACATACTAGACAACTTGTCTTTTAGTAGTAAGTAAGCAAACAAAGGCTCCTAATTAGTCTGCTGACGAATGCAATAACATATTGTGTAATTTTCCATTCTATTATTTTGTCAACATTATGAGGGACAAGTGGTAGAAAATGAATTATTAATCTACTTGTTCATTTACTGTTAATATCTGCTTACTTTCTCTTTTAACATGTTCTATCAACACTTCTGTTAAAATGTAATAATCACTTATTCTCCACTGTTTGGATGCTTTTACTTTTGGATGCGGTACTTTTTAGAGGCGGTATAGTACCGAATATGATTAATTAGTATCGCAGTACTATACTAGTACCGGTATACCGTACAACCCTAGTGCTCGCAAAACGGTGATGAGTCTTGATAAATCACATTACTGTGCTAAATAAATATTTGTATCTTCTCCTTCCAGTATTGTCGGCATTTTGACGATCAGCATATATTTTGCATATTAATGAAGACAGGGACACCTTATTCTGCTCACTTGACAAATGCAATCCACTTTGCACATGTGTAGTAGATCAGCTTTGTGTTCAATGGAAAAGTTGTAAGAATACATTTTATTTTTGACAAAAGGGTATTTCTAAAAACAAAAGTCAATGTTACTAAAATACATTTGTACTGTTTCAAAATGTTACATGATGGCGTTAAAATTACATTGCAATATTTTTTAGTTAAGGTTTTTTTTTCTTTGTGTATCAATAGTATACTAATATAACCTTTTTACTTTGTGGTCAGTCTTAGGTGAATTTTGTCCCAGTATTTCAGTACTGGACAGCTCCAATCCCTTAGAGCCACTGACTAAAAGGGATGGCAATTTAGCCACAATATCAAGCTCTTTCTTATATACTAGTTGTAGTCGCCCCCCATGTGAGCAAGCGTCAAGCCGCAAAGGGACCCAAAAGGGGATTGGACCAGCCCTGCCATCAATCACCATTACTGTGTAGCCAGGGAGGGCCTCAAGCTGTTGGCCAGGCCAATGGTAACATGGGTGAAAGCACAAGCTGAGCAGCTCGTCCACACAAAGAGAACCATTCCTCTCTTTGTCTTTGCCCCGAGGCTTGCCTTCAAGGTGACAAAACAGTGAAAGAAACCGATTTTGGTTTTTTTTCTTATAAAACGTAACCTTTTTTTAAACTGCAAAGTTGTATCCGCACTTTGCAAAGAGACCTTTTGTGTTCGCGCGGCATAACACTGTATGAAACATCTCCCCTCAGCACTTTGTGTTCTTGTCAGTGCTGAACGTTAGAATGCGAAAACGCACCTGAAGGACGCCGCTTTGTTTACCCGCGCTGTCAATATTCCACCAACACAGCACATCATTAATACCAAAGAGGAGACATCAGCATGTTGCCGTCTTTTTCGCTCTCTGTGCTTCCCTGAGGATGGAAACACAACAAAAATGTGTTCTGTTTGCATTCCATCTAGAATATGTGTGCAACCACACGTTTAACAAACCTGATTCACACACCTCATCTATTAATTGGCTTTGTCACCAAGAGCTATCTAACCTTTGAACTTTCACCTTTTGATCTTTGGGTCCAGCTGGTGCAATGGCCACTTGGACGACATCCTAATATCTCAATTGAGATGGATTCGGCCTTTGACCCTGTCACTCCAAAATATTGCGCTTGCCATAGAATAAACCTGAAACACACGTCTTTGTTATAGCAAAGTGTTGTTTTTTCAACAAAAAGCACATATCTCCAATTATTGTGAGTTTTGGATTTTGAGAACGAAAAACAAAACAAAATTAGGGCTTTTAAACAATATATTTTTTTAAACTCCGATTCATCACACTTAGGGTTGTACGGTATACCGGTACTAGTATAGTATCGCGGTACTAATGAATCAAAAACGGGATTATACTCTGTTTGAAAAGTACCGGTTCTGTCTATCTGTGTTGACCCTGCGATGAGTTGGCGACTTGTCCAGGGTGTACCCCGCATACCGCCCGAACGCAGCTGAGATAGGCTCCAACACCCCCCGCGACCCAGAAAGGGACAAGCAGTAGAAAATGGATGGGTTCCCAATTTTTTTTTTTTTTTTTTTTTTTTTTTTTTTTTTTTAACAAGCATGACGGCGCGTCGTCACATCATGACATTGCTGGGTTTACAAGCAGAGGAGCATGTTCGGCAGCGCACAGTCACTGAGTACTTACAAGCAGACAGTGTGTAGACAGAAAAGGGATAATGGACGCATTTTGGCTAAAAAACTGATTATAAAGGCGAAGCTATAACACTGAAACGCCCTCAGGAAGAGGTGCTTTAAGACATGGCTAGCGAGCTAGCAGTGGACATTCATCCACATTCGGCTGTGTTTTAGCTACTTCTAAATCACTAATCCTCGCCTCCATGGTGACAAATAAAGTACGTTTCTTACAAGTATCATCCCTGCAGGACAAGGAATAGCTAAACATGCTTCACTACACACCGTAGGAGGATACAATAGCTCACCGGCACCACAATGTAAACAAACACCATGAGTGGATCTAAACTGGACATCCACTGTAATGATACCAAGTACAATAGCGTATCTAGTCGATACTACTATGATTACATCAATATTTTTTATCGTCACAAAATCTTTTTTCTTTTTTTAAATATCATATTATGTTTATAAACTCAGGAAATGCGTTCCTGGACACATGAGGACTTTGAATATGACTAATGTGTGATCATGTGACGACTTGGTATCTGATCGAAACCCAAATATGTGGTATCATCCAAAACTAATGTAAAGTATCAAACAACAGAAGAATAAGTGATTATTACATTTTAACAGAAGTGTAGATTAGGGATGTCCCGATCCAGGTTTTTGCACTTCCGATCCGATACCGATATTGTTTTTGCACTTCCGATCCGATACCGATACTGACCGATACCGATACTGGCCTATCCGAGCATGTATTAAAGTTAAAAGTTATTTAGCCTACTTAGTTGTCAGAATCATGTTGAAATGGGTTTTAGTACTCTTGATAACAACTAGCCAGCTAAATTAGGGGAGTTTGAATAATACACAATGGTTGGTAACAAGAAACTGACCTGTTTATTCAAGGATAAACACAAAATAGACAAAATTATACATGACAAACAGAAATGGCATCATTGAACTAGGGCTGGGCGATATGGCCTTTTTTTAATATTGCGATATTTTAAGGCCATATTGCGATACACGATATATATCTCAATATTTTGCCTTAGCCTTGAATGAACACTTGATGCATATAATCACAGCAGTATGATGATTCTATGTGTCTACATTAAAACATTCTTCTTCATACTGCATTAATTATCACTACATATTCTCTACTGCTCGCTAGTGTTACCATATCTGAGTTATTGTGCAGAAATATGGGGAAATAACTACAAATGTGCGCTACATTCGCTAACCGTGTTACAAAAAAGATCAGTTAGAATAATACATAATGTTGGATATAGAGAACACACAAACCCTTTATTTATTAAGTCAGAAATATTAAAGTTTGGTGATTTGGTAAAATTGCAAACAGCTAAAATGATGTACAAAGCAAACTATAACCTGCTACCAAAGAATGTACAACAATTCTTCTCAACTAAAGAGGAGAAATATAACCTTAGAGGAAAAAATAATTTAAAACATTTATATGCACGTACAACACTTAGAACTTTTAGCATATCAGTATGTGGAATTAAATTATGGAATGGATTAAGTAAAGAAGTAAAAAATTGTACTGATATGATCCAGTTTAAGAGGTTGTTCAAAATAATAGTGCTTACAGAGTACAAAAAAGAAGAATTATGAGAAATACTTTCAACCTTATTGAAAATAAGATATTCTTCATCTCAGTATGTTAATAATGACTGAATTAATTAATTAATTACATATTACAAAACTGTTGTATACTAATTCATAGATGTTATTTTATTATATAAAAAGGTCAGTAAATGATTCTATATATTTGTAAACGCTTGAAGTGGGAAAGGGGTAGGATTAAATAAGCTTTGCTTCTTCCTACTCCTTTTCGGGCATGATGTAAAATGAAATGATATGAAATTGTGTGATGTATTATGATGTAAGTGTGTTCATGTTCGAAATAAACTAAAGAAAGAAAGAAAGAATATATGCTACTTTTAAACTTTCATGCAGAGAGGGAAATCACAACAAAAAAAAATCACTATTTTTTTCATACGGTGTTGATGTGGAAATGTTTGCCTCGGCATTTTGATGGTGTGGGCGTGTGGCACCGAATGGAGATAAGCGTCTCGACAGACGTTATAATATTTGAACAATGATGACGAAAACTGTTTTCTCTGTCGTGTCCGTGTGTCGAAAATTGTTATGCGCTTATTTTTTTATTTGATTTTGTGCGTGGTAGTGATGGGTTGATGAGGCGTCATGAAGCGTTTCGACACATTGCAAAACTGTATTGATACTGTGTCACTAAATATTGACATCTGCTGGACATTAAAAATCCCTACAGGCAACCTATGGACTGACTCAACTGACACTGATTTTATGCCCTAGTACAGGGGTCACCAACCTTTTTGAAACCAAAAACTACTTCTTGGGTACTGATTAATGCGAAGGGCTACCAGTTTGATACACACTTAAATAAATAAATATATTGTCATTTGTAAGTTACACATAAGTGTGATTTAAACAAGAATAGCTAAATAAATACATTTATATATATAAAAAAATGGGTATTTCTGTCTGTCATTCCGTCGTACATTTCTTTTTCCTTTTACGGAAGGTTTTTTGTAGAGAATAAATGATGAAAAAAACACTTAATTGAACGGTTTAAAAGAGGAGAAAACACGAAAAAAATAAAAATAAAATTTTTAAACATAGTTTATCTTCAATTTCGACTCTTTAAAATTCAAAATTCAACCGACAAAAAGAAGAGAAAAACTAGCTAATTTGAATCTTTTTGAAAAAATAAAAAAAAGAATTTATGGAACATCATTAGTAATTTTTCCTGATTAAGATAAATTTTAGAATTTTGATGACATGTTTTAAATTGGTTAAAATCCAATCTGCACTTTGTTAGAATATTTATCAAATTGGACCAAGCTATATTTCTAACAAAGACAAATCAGTATTTCTTCTAGATTTTCCAGAACAAAAATTTTAAAAGAAATTCAAAATACTTTGAAATAAGATTTAAATTTGATTCTACAGATTTTCTAGATTTGCCAGAATAATTTTTTTGAATTTTAATCATAATAAGTTTCACAAATATTCTTCGTCGAAAAAACAGAAGCTAAAATATTTATTATTCTTTACAATAAAAAAATAAAAACATTTACTTGAACATTGATTTAAATTGTCAGGAAAGAAGAGGAATATATTTAAAAGGTAAAAAGGTATATTTGTTTAAAAATCCTAAAATCATTTTTAAGGTTGTATTTTTTCTCTAAAATTGTATTTCTAAAAGTAATAAGAAGCAAAGTAAAAAAATAAATGAATTTATTTAAACAAGTGAAGACCCATCCATCCATTTTCTACCGCTTATGCTTTGAGTACCTTGAAGGTAGAAAAGCGCTATACAAGTACAACACATTTATCATTTATTCCAAGTGAAGACCAAGTCTTTAAAATATTTTCTTGGATTTTCAAATTCTATTTGAGTTTTGTCTTTTTTAGAATTAAAAATGTCGAGCAAAGCGAGACCAGCTTGCTAGTAAATAAATACAATTTAAAAAATAGAGGCAGCTCACTGGTAAGTGCTGCTCTTTGAGCTATTTTTAGAACAGGCCAGCGGGCGACTGATCTGGTCCTTATGGGCTACCTGGTGACTGCGGGCACCGCGTTGGTGACCCCTGCCCTAGTATATACAATAATATAAACCAAGTCATTGTATTTCATTTAGGATTATTTCATATCTTCATTTAAATAAAAATATATTTTTATCTTTTTTAGATACAGTCAATAAATAATGTGAACATGTATCATAACATGGAAATCTAAGAGAACGTGTTGTGGATGATTGTGGACTGGGAATTTTTTTAATTAAATTTTTTTACACATTTTTATAAAAAAAAAAAAAAAAAAAGTTTTTCCGACGTATTAATTTTAGACGATTTCTCTTCTTAGTTATTATTTAGTTATTATTTCTCCGGCTGTAGAAAAGACCCGCTCACAGGGCACAGAGGAGGCGTCAGTGCGACACAGTTCGCGTATCGGTCACGTGACCAAAACAGCTCATGATCGGTCACGTGACTTTCTAAACGCGGTACGCGCACCGACATAGGGTTTTGCTGTATGAGCTCAACGCATGCGCTGATGCATCGGTGTTGCCGGACCTATCACTAGTGCGTGGCATAGATTTGCCGTGCGCAGAGGACGCTTGAGCAGGCGCGCACCTTAGCGGCTGCGCTAGCATCACAGCTAACGTTAGCCATGCTGCTACCTCGCTCTCTGCTGGGAGAGGGCGTATACGTATGTGACGTATGACGTGACAGTGTGTGACGTGTGTAAGAAGGTGCGCTCGCTGTCTGTAAGAGGGAGACACAGGAAAGAGTGAGAAGAGCCTGTCATGTAATGCCAGCAGCTAAAAGCAACTGCGTGAGAATTGTGGATGTGTTGAAGGTGTGCTGGAAAATGCGGAACGGAAATTAGGGAGCAGCAGAAAAGTGGAATGTATTATTTAAATCGGTGCGTTGGAAAACACGGACCGGAGGTTTTTTTAAACTGGATCTGGATCGGCATTTTCCCATGCCTTGCCGATACGCATTTTTTTGCAAATATTGGCGGCCGATCCGATCTAAATATCGGATCGGGACATCCCTAGTGTAGATAGAACATGTTAAAACAGAAAATAAGCAGATATTAACAGAAAATGAACAAGTGGATTAGTAATACATTTTTACAGCTTGTCCCTCATAATGTTGACAAAATAATAGAATGATCAATGACACAATATGTTACTGCATATGTCAGCAGACTAATTAGGAGCCTTTGTTTGTTTACTTACTACTAAAAGACAAGTTGTCTAGTATGTTCACTATTTTATTTAAGGACAAAATTGTTCTTCGATTGCAATAATAAACGTATGTTTAATGTACCCTAATATTATTTGTTAAAATAAAGCAATTTTTTTGTGGTCCCCTTTATTTAGAAAAGTATCGAAATACATTACGGTACCAAAATATTGGTATCGGGACAACCCTAATCACACTTTTGAATTTCAATAATCATGATTAATCACAGGTTATTACGCACTGCCATAATTTACTTTTAATCAGCTTAAAACATAACAGTATTTAAACACTAATGCAATTTCATTGTGAGAATGTCCACAGGAACATTTTTAAATGTTTTATTTGAATGTACGTAATTTTGTGAAATTAGAGTGACATTTTCCATAGCATACCCCAGTCGGAGTCTCCTCACTCAACTTTGCACAGACATATGCATTGATCTGATTACTGACTATACAACACGCTTTCAGCTAAAAGAGCATGTGCGCTCAAAGTACATGATTAATGTGATAATTGTTTTGTGATTAATCACATTAGTTAATTTGCTTTTTTTGACAGCACTAAACAAAATGTTTAAAAGATTGTAAAAGAAAATTGGGGAAGGATTGCTGATGAAAATTCTTAATTTTCGCTTACTTTGCAGAATTTTTTTTTAATATGCAAATGTTGACAGGTACAGCGTATGGTGAATGTCAAGTCTCTCATTGACGCTCTTTTGTCGCTCAAAAATCCGAAGAAAAAGCAAACTGTACAAGTTGATCCTACTGATGTTTACTGAACTGAGGTTATGTAATTTAGAGGATTGTTCCATTTGAGAGGCATTCTGTATTTCCCATAGAATTTAGTTTTGAGTTGTACGGTATTATATTGATTTGGTGGTTTTACTGTGTCCTTGCTAGCTTCCTAGGTTAGGCAGCTTACCATTTTTGCTGGATGGAGCTATAACTTTTATTTTTATTTTACTGGCGTGTAAAAAAAAGTTTTACAAAGTGCTTCAAGGCAGAACATAACAAATCAATTGCTGTGATTCCATAAAACAAGGTTCAATGATCTTATGTGCTGTGCTATGAGGTGTACATCTGCTGCACTGCCCTTTTCTTTCACGTATTGTGTATGTGCTTATGCAAAACAAATACATTCAAAGTGGTTATTCTCCCACCAGGATGACTAACTTATCTTGCATTCTGTTGAACAGAGAATTTTTTAGTAAAGTGACATGTGTTGGACCTCATTGTCATTGCATAACACAAAGATTAGGATTAGGATCATCTGGATTTTCTTCACATAGCCAAATCTTAGCATGGCCTCTCTCAAGTGACTTATAATGCCTATCCCTTTGCCCACAGTGTGACATATACTGTAGCTGCAGTGTTGGGGACCGCAGCCTTTCCAGAAGCTTCTCTGTGTCCGAGGACCAGAGCAGAACAAAGTACAACATGAGTCATTAGTTGTTTAGCAGCATGATCATTAGTCACCATTGCAGGCACAATAAACACCGTACGTGTATTTGTTATCATGCGTACACTGGGCAAATAATACAAAACTTTTCTCCCTTTTCCTTTTAAGATGAATAATACTGTTCCGAGGGCCAAAAAGTAGCAAGGCAGACTTGCAGTTTTTCGATGCTTGGCTTGTTTATCGCCAAAGCATGCTTTCAACACGTTGCAAACAGAGCAAACTCAAAGTAACAAATTTAAACTAACAAAATATACAAATCAAAGAATTTACTCACATAAAGGGGGTATATTATGATTTTGTTTTCTACGTTTAAAGCACTTCCTTGTGATCTAAATAACATGTAATGGTGGTTCTTTGGTCAAACTCTTGCATAGATTATGTTTTAGAGACCATCTTCAAGCCGCTTTCTTGCTGTCCCTCCAGGATGCGCCGTTTTTGTGGGTGGTCTTATTTACGTGCCTCCACTTCGATTGCATTTTTTCCAAGCCCACTTTTTATGTAGTTTTTAGCGCTTCCATATGGTGTCTACCATACATTTGAAATATACGTTACTTTGTGTTAGAAAGAGCAACAGCAGAAGAAGCATGTACCCTATTTTTCGGACTATATGGCGCACTCAAAATCCTTTAATTTTCTCAAAAATCAACAGCGCGCCTTATAACCCGGTGCGTCGAATGTACCGAATAATTCTGGTTTTGCTTACCGACCTCGAAGCAATTTTATTTGGTACATGGTGTAATGATAAGTGTGACCTGGTAGATGGCAGTCACACATAATAGATACGTGTAGACTGCAATATGATGCCAGTAAACAACACCACAACTTTATATGTTCCATTGAGAATATAGAACATTACACACAGTGCTCAAAAATCTGTCAAAATGATTTATTACAACTTTGGTAAGCTTTGAAGTCTCACGGCTGGATGGATTGTTGGCGCATTACGGCTACTGTAGTCAGACGTACTGTAATTATAAAGGCGTGTGTATAAGGACCGCAAAAAGGCACCTATTAGCTGACATATAATCTTGTTTTGCAATATTATGCAAAACCAACAGTTTTTACCTTCTGGTACCTGCTGACGTGTATTTGGGATCTGCATAAGTCCTTAAAATTTGTGCGCATCCGCCATTGTAGTCCGTGCCGACACCGTAGTCGATAAGCTTCTTCTTTTTCTCTATCTTCTTGTTATGGGACTTTCATTTCTGCTGTTGCCAATTCTAATATAAAATAGTGTAAAGTTCTTACTTATTTGTCAGTATACTCACTATGGAAGTGCTAAAAACTAACTTATATCTCGCTATGGAAGCGCTAAAAACTACCGGTGTAGTGGGTTTACATAATTCATCCAAGGAACTTCAGTTATTAGAGAGTCGGACGGTTTTTCACGGGATACATTTCCGGCGTTGTTGTTGCACCAGTGAGCCACGGATGAGAAGATGCTGTGCCGTTATTGATTGAAGTAAAGTTAGCTCCATCTTTTGACACTTCTTCCACTCCCGTCCTTGCACGCTACACCGCTACAACAAAGATGACAGGGAGAAGACGCTGTCGAAGATGAGCCACGTAAATAAGACCGCCCACTAAACGGTCTTGACCGTCAGAAAGCGACTTGAAGATGGTTTGTAAAACATAATTTTTGCAACATTTTCATCATAATATGAACCCTTTAATGTGCCTTTTGTATGAAAATAGACTTGTATAGACTCGCTCATCGGCAGTGCGCCTTATAACCCGGTTTGGCCTATGGTCTGGAAAATACGGTATATGTACAACCCAATGTGCCCCACAACAAGAGGATAGCTTATTGACTAAAGAGCATACTACAATGGCAGACGCGTGCAAGGCACTCTGGGTACATTTATTCCCTATATAAATAATCCGCGGATGTCACACATGGCAATAACGTAACAAAAGAAACAAATTCTCGTTTAGCAGAAGTAAAGGAGAAAAGGCAAAATTATTTTGTAAATATCGCCTCAGTTTGTTTTGAAATTTTCAGGATTTATGCATATTCCAAATACACAACAGCAGGTACCAATTGGTAAGAAAAAATGGTTTTAGGCTGAAGCACTTTTTTGGCAACACATCTTCAAGATTCAAGATTCAAGATGCTTTATTGTTGTCCATTCTTTAACATGTACAAGACACATAAGAACTGAAATTTCATTTTCGGCACAGTCCCACTAAGAGCAGACATACGTTACAAGGGGACAAGACGGGACCACCAACGGATCAACCACTTACGGCGCTCCTTAAAAAAGGTGGGAAAAAGGTGACATTGGGAAAGGGGGAAGAGTAAAAAAAATATCAGTCTAAGGCTGGACCCTCAGGAGGGTCCTCAACAAATTGGCCCCCACATCAAAACCCCTTTGCTCTTTTATAGGGCTTCCAGTACAACCCGGAAGGCTCCGCAGTCACACGTAGGTTGGCTTACAAACCAAACCTAACATTTTTAAACCTCAAAACAGTTGGCCCGTAATAGTGTGTCTTTATAGTGTTCAAAAAAAGGATCCCAGATATATCGAAGCTATCGGTACACATATTTTGCCTACCTAATATAAGATTAACTAAGTAGGAAACAAACTAAACCCCGGTTAGTTGGTATGGTCTGAAGTTGTCAGTGATGACCAGTGTTGGGTTAGTTACTGAAAAGCAGTAACTAGTTACAGTTACTAGTTACTTCATTTCAAAAGTAACTCAGTTACTAACTCAGTTACTTACACCAAAAAGTAATGCGTTACTGTGAAAAGTAACTATTTAGTTACTTCTTTTTTCTTTCTTTTTTAAAGCTCCAATTAATGCCCTTTTAGCCTTCATTTCAGTACTGTTATTGCACTGGAGAATAATACAATCTGTTGATCAACTTGACATACATTTGCATCACTCAACTCTGCTAAGCCATGTGGTCGACATACAACACACAAAGACAAAGATATGTTACAAAGGCCAATTTGTTTCTGGCCAGAACAAATTGACAAAACTATTTTAAATAGCTGCAACATAACATACATAAGTAACAAACAGCATAATAACAGCATAGATGTAAACCAAGAAAGGCACACACTACATACACAAAGTCTAACCAGGCATTTTCTTCCTCAAGTAATTCTTATACAAAATCATGTCTGAAACCCAGAACACTACACATTTCCCCAGTTTTAGTTTAGAGATAAGGAAAGATTGGCCTGGCCCACTAGGATCCCTCTTTATGTTTGTGAACTTTATAGTCTATACATTTAGAGTGATGTGATAATCAAACACTCTAGAAGTCTAGAATGAAAGAGTATATAAGAGAATTGACAGCAACGTTCCCTCTCAGGAGCGCGCATGTGCAATTGCGCACTGCTCAAGCGTCCTCTGCGCACGGCAAATCTATGCCATGCACAAAATCAAATAAAAAAATAAGCGCATAACAATTTTCGACACGACACGGACACGACAGAGAAAACCGTTTTCGTCATCATTGTTCAAATATTGTAGCGTCTGTCGAGATGCTTTGAGGACATGAATTCCATCCATCACTTTACTGAGCAAAACTCTTTACTGTCGGCCATAAACACATCACCAAAACATTAGTAAAAAAAAATGATATCTAGCAAAACTGGTCATTTTCTGCAGTACAAACCAGACCAAAAGCAACTTTGTTATATCAACAGCAGCCGCTCGCTCTCTCACGTGCGCCAACACTTGCACATATGGCACTTAGCCAGTGATGCGTTTACAGCCACACAAAAAGTCGGACAACTCCAACACCACACATAAAGTGTCATTCCAGGTCGTTACACTATGATTTACCAATCAAATGTGTGCTTATTCTAGTGTGATTTATTAGGAATCTTAATTTATAAATATTAATCATTAAATGCTGTTAGTATATTAAATAAATACTAATAAAAATATATTTTTTACAAACAGGAAGTTGCAGGAATGTACACATGATCCCCCGCTTACATCTCATTGTGCAACATGTGAATGTTTTAATGGGAACTAAATGCAATGTCTGAAAGGGGTACAAATTATTTCCAAAGCAGGACCTCCACCCAGACAAACAATACAAGTACACAGTTCATGAAAAACAATATTTTTTGTTATTGTCATTATAAGTGGGCCTAAACACTTATATTAGAAATGGAAATGACTGCTGTCATTTGATTCTAATAATAAGAGAATGTTGTCTGTCTATCTGTGTTGGCCCTGTGATGAGGTGGGGACTTGTCCAGGGTGTACTCTGCCTTCCGCCCGAATGCAGCTGAGATAGGCTCCAGCGACCCCGAAAGGGACAAGCGGTAGAAAATGGATGGATGGATGGAGATGTAAGTTGTTATTTAGTGAGGTTTGGGACAGGTGTGCTGCTGGTGTAGCCACAGTGTGCACGTCTAAAGTTGCTCACATGGACTCCACTCAATGCTCAGGGACTTTTTGCATTTGCTCACACATGAACAATTAGAGGGAACATTGATTGACAGAGTGTGTACCTTCAGCGGTGAATGGTGGTGGTGGTGGAGGTGAAGTGGCATCAGAGTCTCTGTCTCTCTTTACTAGCTTCGTCGAAGCATGTTGCTATGTAGCTTGTTTCAGCAGATTTGAATTGCTGTTTTGGGCAGTAGATGGCATCTTTGATCCAAAGCACAATTTACATTTAACTAAAATGTTATTTTCTTTGTGCTCGACAAAAGAAAAGTAGTGAAAATATCTCCATGTTAGCAAACTCGACTTCTGGCTTCGCCATGATCAGACACGCCCCCCCCCCCCCCCCCCCCCCCCCTCGCTCCTCACACTCAGACACACCCACACAAAGCACATGTCTCTCTCTCTTCTCCGGCTTGTGACACAAGAAGAATCAGAACGACACAGCAGCCCTCCGATAAAACACACTTTATACTACATAAAAAGTAACGTAAAATAACGCAGTAATGCATCATGTAGTAACGGTAACGGAGTTACTGAATATAAAAAAATAACGCGTTAGATTACTAGTTACCGCCGAAACTAACGGCGTTACAGTAACGCGTTACTTTGTAACGCGTTAGTCCCAACACTGGTGATGACATTGTCAACCTCACAAAGCCAGGAAAGACCTGGCGCCTCTGCCCCAAACATTTCTGAAGATGTGAAAAAAATGTTAGTCTCTTACAACAGATAACTAAATAACTCCAACTGTAATCAAACTACTGTTGTGTCTTACTTGAAATGAAACCTATAACATCCATCCATCCATCCATTTTCTACCACTTATTCCCTTTTGGGGTCGCGGGGGGCGCTGGAGCCTATCTCAGCTACAATCGGGCGGAAGGCGGAGTACACCCTGGACAAGTCGCCACCTCATCGCAGGGCCAACACAGATAGACAGACAACATTCACACTCACATCCACACATTAGGGCCAATTTAGTGTTGCCAATCAACCTATCCCCAGGTGCATGTCTTTGGAGGTGGGAGGAAGCCGGAGTACCCGGAGGGAACCCACGCAGTCACGGGGAGAACATGCAAACTCCACACAGAAAGATCCCGAGCCCGGGATTGAACCCAAGACTACTCAGGACCTTCGTATTGTGAGGCAGATGCACTAACCCCTCTGCCACCGTGAAGCCCAACCTATAACATAATTATGTGAATTACCGTATTTTACGGACCATAGGGCGCACCGGATTATAAGGCGCAATGCCGATGAGCGGGTCTAGTCGGTCTATTTTCATACAAAAGGCGAATTATAGGGCGCATTAAAAGGGTCATATTATGATTTTTTTTTTCTAAATGTAAAACACTTCCTTGTGGTCTACATAACATGTAATGGTGGTTCTTTGGTCAAAATGTTGCATTAGATTATGTTTTACAGATCATCTTCAGTCGCTTAAGGATGTGCCGTTTTGTGGGCGGTCTTATTTACGTGGCTCACCTTCGACAGCGCCTTCTCCCCGTCATCTTTGTTGTAGCGGTGTAGCGTGCAAGGACGGGAGTGGAAGAAGTGTCAAAAGATGGAGCTAGCTGTTTTAATTACATTCAGACTTTACTTCAATCAATAACGGAGCAGCTTCTCCTCATCCGTGGCTCACTAGTGCAACAACAACGCCGGAAATGCGTCTCGTGAAAAACCGTCCGACCGAAGTTCTTTGAGTGAATTACGTAAACTCACTACACTGGTAGTTTTTACCGTTTCCATAGCGAGATATAAGTTAGAAAATTAGCACTACTTTATGTTATAAATGGCCACAGCAGAGGGTGAATGTCCCATAACAAGAAGATAGTGAAAAAGAAGAAGCTTATCGACTACGGTATCGGCACGGACTACAGTGACGGATGTGCGCAAATTTTCAGGATTTATGCAGATCTCAAATACACATCGGCAGGTACCAGAAGGTAAGAAAAGTTGGTTTTGTATAATATTGCGAAACAAAATGCCAGATAATGTCTGCTAATGGGTGCCATTTTGCGGTCCTTATACACATACCATAGTAATACTTGTATCTCTGACTACGGTAGCTGTAATGGGCCGACAATCCATCAAGCGGTGCGGCTTCAAAGTCATACTAAAACATTTTGACAGATTTTTGAGTGCCATGTGTAGTGTTCTTTATTTTCAATGGAACATTTAAAGTTTTGGTGTTGTTTACTGCCGTCATATTGCAGTCTACACGTATCCCTTATGTGTGACTACCAACTACTGGCCACACTTATCATTACACCATGTACCAAATAAAATTGCTTCGAGGTCGGTAAGCATAACCAGAATTATTCCGTACATTAGGCGCACCGGGTTATAAGGCACACTGTCGATTTTTGAGAAAATTAAAGGATTTTAAGTGCGCCTTATAGTCCGGAAAATACGGTATATATTATCTATTTTGGATATGTCGATGCTTTTCACTTCATAGGAACAGTTTGCAGAAGGTCATTTCTGTTCACCAGTGCATAAAGCAACGTCCATAAAAGCATGTTTGATGTGGAAGAACTTGACCTCAACCTTATCAAACACCCCTGGGATGAACTTAGTGACTTCTAACCTCTTTCTTCTCAATAAATGGCCGCTCTATTAGCCAGGTGTCCCAACACTTTCGTTATGTCGTATATTTTCAAATAAAGTTTGCAGATGTACTTCTGATGCTGTCCTTGGCTGCTGCACACATATATATATATATATATATATATATATATATATATATATATATATATATATACACACACATATACTGTAAGAGCTTTCCAGTCCTGCTTTAAGGAATATTGCCGTGATGTGACAAGGGCAATAAAATAATCTTCCTTTCATTCGTCTTTCCTTCATCTCCCTTTCGCTCTTATCCTGCTCGCCACTTTGTCTGTCACTCATTGGGAGCGGTCGGCCTTGGTGAAGAGTTTGGCGAAACATCATTAGAGGAAAAAGGGGGAAGTGAACATGTCAAGTGGCTGACAGTTGGACTCTTTTCTCTCTTAAGAAGGAAATACATTAAAATGTGCAAATAATATATTCCTAAGAATATGTGCACACTTTTATTTCTTTTGATGGTCATTAGGTGAGCACGGCATGGAGTACTTTGCAATGTTGAAATTATTTCTGGGTTGATGGAGTGAAATTTAACAGAGACACCAGCTGCCAAAGTGTGTGTTTGCGTGTGTGGCCATGTGCACACAAATACAGAATTCAATGACCTATCATCCGTGTTATGTACAGTCTGATGTGATGCTTTATGCAGTGTTAGCAGCAAAATACAAAGCTGCGTCTAAACCTCTGACTAAAAAAAAACAAAAAACACTGAAACGCTGCTTGAAGTCCCTACATGTAAACTATCTTGCCCATCAATATATGAAACGTCATTTTAACACAATATAAAGCATATACCAGTTGTACGCACTATCGCCATTCATGTATCTTCTCAAGGGACAATGCTATTTATAGAAATGAAACTAGAACGCCTTATTTGAAAATATGTTGTGAGTGACATGACAATACTGTAGTTATCACAGCTAGGCAATAACTATGCTATTAATACACATTTTTCAAAAAACATGACACTAATATGTTGATGATGAAGCAACTGACTTCATAAATCTGACACTAATATGAAATTGAACATTTATTCGAACGCGGAAGACACTTCTTGTTGGTTGGGAGATTTACTGTTGGATGGAAAGACTGATTGTCATTTACTAAGTGTTGAACTTCCCTAACCTGACAAGCTCTTGTAAAATGTTGAGGTGCAAAATAAATCTGATTGATAAAATGTCCTCTGTGATTGTGACGACCGGGGCGCATGGTGATGCGGGGTTCGTTCTCTCAGGAATGCAGACGGGCGTCAGACACAGCGTGCAGGTAAGAAAGTATTTATTTAATAAATAAATTATACTGGAACAAAGAAAAGGGTGCTCATAGCACATAAGGTAAAAACTAAGTAAGACTAGCGTGGAAGCTAACAGGTACAGAGCAAGAACCAAAAGTCGTCTACTGTTGCAAAAAGCAAACTATGAAGCAAGAACGAATGACAGGGAGGGCAGGCTTAAATAATAATGTCAGTGATGACAAACGCGGCAGGTGAAAATAATAAGCAGCCATGGCAACAAACTCAGGTGTACAAAACAGGCACTCAAGGAGTCCAAAACTAACCAAAAACACAAGTATCTTGAAAACGTAAACAAAAAAATATGATCCGGGCAGCGGATCATAACAGTGATCGCCTTCTCAATTTCAGGCAGGCTAAAATTAGACTTAGACTTATACTTAGACAAACTTTATTGATCCACAAGGGAAATTGTTCCACACAGTAGCTCAGTTACAAAGGATGGGAAGTATAATGCAGGTATAAAGTAGACAAAACATGTACCATAGTAGCAATATAAAATATAACATGCAAAACCCAAAACCAGTGAAGTTGGCACGCTGTGCAAATCGCAAACAAAAACAGAATACAATGATTTGCAAATCCTTTTCAACCTATATTCAATTGAACAGACTCCAAAGTCAAGATACTCAACGCTCGAACTGGAAAACCTTGTTATTATTGCAAATATTAGCTCATTTTGAATTTGATGCCCGCAACATGTTTCTAAAAAGCTGGGACAGGTGGCAAAAAAGACTGAGAAAGTTGAGGAATGCTCATCAAACGCTTTTTGGAACATCCCACAGGTGAACAGGCTAATTGGGAACAGGTGGGTGCCATGATTGGGTATAAAAGCAGCTTCCATGAAATGCTCAGTCATTCACAAACAAGGATGGGGCGAGGGTCACCACTGTGTGAACAAATGCGTGAGCAAATTGCCCAACAGTTTAAGAACAACATTTCTCAGAGAGCTATTGCAAAGAATTTAGGGATTTCTCCAGCTACGGTCTGTAATATCATCAAAAGATTCAGAGAATCCGGAGATATCATTGCACGTAAGCGATGATATTACGGACCTTCGATTCCTCAGACGGTACTGCATCAAAAAGCAACATCAGAGTGTAAAGGATATCACCAAATGGGCTCAGGAACACTCAGAAAACCACTGTCAGTAACTACAGTTTGTCACTACATCTGTAAGTGCAAGTTAAAACTCTACTATGCAAAATGAAAGACATTTATCAAGAATCCAATCTAATCCAATCCCCTTTATTTGTATAGCACAGGGGTCACCAACCTTTTTGAAACCAAGAGCTACTTCTTGGGTACTGATTAATGCGAAGGGCTACCAGTTTGATACACACTTAAATAAATTGCCAGAAATAGCCAATTTGCTCAATTTACCTTTAACTGTATGTTATTATTAATAATTAATGATATTTATCTTTGTGGAAACACTGATCATCTTAATGATTTCTCACAATAAATATATATAGAAACAGATAAATATTAATATGCAACACTTTATTTTTATATTTTCTCTAAGTGCACATTTTTCAAATGGAACATTTTCAAATGATCACTTCTAAGACAGTCTTGTGAAATCACAATATCCCATTTTAACTAGCTAGCCACTAACATTTTTTTAACAAATCATGAATTACTTTGCACCGTGTTTGTACAAATAATAACTCATGTAAAATACAAAAGTCAACTCTCAAATTTTTAAATAAATCATGTCACACTTTGAACTGGATACCAAATCTGTTATCTGTTTCTTTGTCAGTTAGTGAAGACCAAGTCTTTAAAATACTTTCTTGGGTTTTCAAATTCTATTTGAGTTTTGTCTCTCTTAGAATTAAAAATGTCGAGTAAAGTGAGACCAGCTTGCTAGTAAATAAATACAATTTTAAAAATAGAGGCAGCTCACTGGTAAGTGCTGCTATTTAAGCTATTTTTAGAACAGGCCAGCGGGCTACTCATCTGGTCCTTACGGGCTACCTGGTGCCCGCGGGCACCGCGTTGGTGACCCCTGGTATAGCACATTTAAACAACAGAAATGTGTCCAAAGTGCTGCACAACAATATTAAAACCAATATTCAAATATTATCCTTAGCTCCACCAATGACTGTATAAAAACAAAAAATAAATAAATATAAAACCAATATAAAAATAAATATGATTCAAAACAATTTTAAAGGGTAAAACCAATTAAAACAATAAATAGAAATCAAAATTTAAAAAACACAGAGGACCACACAACAGTGTTAAAAGCCATAGAGTAAAAGTGGGTGATGATGAGACTTAAAACACTGCACTGTTGGAGCAGTTCGAACATGGAGGGGCAGAGCGTTCCAGAGCTTAGGGCCGACCACAGAGAAGGCCCTGTCTCCCCTGGTTTTAAGTCTCGTCTTGGGCACCACGAGCTGGAGCTGGCTCTCGGACATCAGAGCGCGCGCAGGAGTGTAATTTGGATGAGGTCAGAGATATAATGAGTTGCCAGTCCATGCAAAGCTTTAAAAGCAAACAGCAAGGTTTTAAAATCAATCCTAAAATGAACAGGGAGCCAGTGCAAAGTCTCAAGAATTGTGGTTATATGCTCGCGTTTCCTGGCCCCTGTTAAAAGTCGTGCTGCCGCGTTCTGGACTAAGTGCAACCGGGAGAGAGCTTTTTGGCTAACGCCAGCATAAAGTGCATTGCAGTAGTCCAGGCGACTTGAAATAAAAGCATGCACGACTTGTTCAAAAAGGTTAAAAGATAAAAACGGTTTTACCTTTGCTAAAAGACGAAGATGATAAAAACACGATTTTAAAACGCCATTGACTTGTTTGTCAAGTTTAAAATGGCTGTCTATAGTGACGCCAAGGCTGGTGACTTTGGGACGCACATAATTTTGCAATGGTCCCAAGTCAGTGAGGGCTGGACCAAAAACAAAAATTTCAGTTTTTCCCTCATTCAACACCCAGAAACGCCGCCGGCTTCGCTTGGCTCGAGCTCATCTAAGATGGACTGATGCACAACATACACATTAACTTGACCGTATACTGCTTGTATAGCATTATAGATGAATTACTTATTGTCTAAATATCTGAAATCCATGAGCGATGCAATAATATTGTTATGTTATGGCAGGCCTGGCCAACCCGCGACTCGCGAGCCTCATGCAGCTCTTTGGCTGGTTTCATGCGGCTCTTAACTCTATTACTGTCCACAAGATGTAGACGCGACAAACTCTTTGATGTTGGAGGCCCACTTTGCCTGTACTGTACTGTAGTATAACTACTGTGCCTGGCGTTCGCTGGGACAAAAAACACTACATTTCCCAAAATGCAGCGCAACCGAGACACACGGCCGCTTCATTGACTCCCGCTCAGCACAAAGAGGGCGTTTTCTCAAAATCTAGCTTGTAAAACACCGTTGCGTTCAACACGCGACATCTTTTATCGGCCGTGACACTAACGATGCAGCGCAGAATTGTTAAAAAGCCGTCCTGAGTGAAAGAAAAGATCATCACGAGAAAAAAAAGGAAATACTTGGATTACAATACTCGGATTACTTTTTTCGCCTGGCTTAAGCCGGTTTGAGTTGCACATAAGAAGAAGAAGCCGAAGCCGGTTTGAGTGACGTCAAACGTGCATGTGCGTGAGATCACAGTAGTAAACAATTTGTGACAAGTTCACTCTCAAAATGGCAGGGGAAAAAAGCACAGCAAAATGAAAATATGAAGAAGAACACAGGACATTACTAACAGAGTGGGAGAGTTTATATCTTTTTGTTGAACGTAATGGCAAGCCATTCTGCCTTATATGTCAGTCGTCATTAGCGCATTTCAAAGCTTCAAATCTTCAGCGTCACTTCAGCTCACTCCATGCTAACATCGACCAGGAAATTCCAAACGGGACAGAACTCCGCAAGCACAAGTTGGTCACTTTGAAAAGTCAGGCAGAAAAGCAGAAACTGTTTTTCCCCATACAGAAACTAACTGCAATAGCCACGGATGGAGCACCAGCCATGATCGGATCTGCGAATGGGCTTGTGGGGCTGTGCAAAAGCTGACGAAACATTTCCCGAGTTTTGGAATTTTCACTGCATTATCCACAGGAAGCAACTCGGGTCTAAATCATTGAATTTAGACAAAATCATGAAGCCTGTGATGGAAATCGTCAACTACATCCGCACACATGCACTTAACCACAGGCAATTCAGGAATCTTATTGCTGAGCTGGACCAAGGGCTTCCAGGTGACCTGCCGCCGCACTGCACTGAGGTGGCTGTCAAAAGGCAAGGTACTCTCTCGCTTTTTTGAGCTTTTGGATGCTGTGGAACTGTTCATGGAAGAGAAGGACAAGGACTATCCCGAGCTCTCGGACCTCGAGTGGATTATGGATCTGGCCTTTTTGGTCGACATGCTGTGTCACTTGGACAGACTGAACCTGACCCTGCAGGGTAAGTTAAGAATGCTGCCTGACCTGGTGCAAAGTGTGTTTGCGTTCGTCAACAAACTGAAGCTGTTCAAGGCTCATATTCAAAAGGGAGATTTAACGCATTTTCCCACTCTGCTAAAAGCCAGCGGGCAAGTCGCCAGCGCCAGAGACAGATATGCGACACTAGTTGAAAACCTGCACAAAAGCTTTGTGACCCGGTTCCGTGATCTACATCTGAAAAGTCCACAGATTACATTCCTCGTCGACCCATTTAATGCGGATACGAATTGTTTGAAAGCCCCGCTCGTCACAGATGAGGCCGCGGCTGAGTTGGAGATGATCGATCTTTGTGAGGAGGACCAACTGAAAGCTGCTTGAAGGGAAGGGACCATTGAGTTCTGGAAAAGTGTGCCAATGGAAAAATACCCCAATGTCAAACGCTTAAGATACTGTCAATGTTTGGGTCAACATACGTCTGCGAGTCTGTGTTTTCTACCCTGAAACATGTGAAATCAAAGCATCGATCTGTTCTGACTGACACCCATGTGAAAGAATTGCTTCGAGTGGCAACAACAGAATACAAGCCAGATTTGATGAGGATTGTCCACGACAAGGAATGCCAGAAGTCCCACTAAGCAACATGCAGAGGTGTGTGTGTGTGTGTGTGTGTGTGTGTGTGTGTGTGTGTGTGTGTGTGTGTGTGTGTGTGTGTGTGTGTGTGTGTGTGTGTGTGTGTGTGTGTGTGTGTGTGTGTGTGTGTGTGTGAGGAAGGGATGGGGTGATGCTCATGTGTGCCCACGTGTAGGATGTGGCTCTTTCCAGTAACACAGTAAAAAAAAAGTGTCTCTTAGTCTCTGACTGGTTGGCCACCCCTGTGTTATGGTGTCAGTGTATTTTGAAAATGCATGCGGTTACAGTATGGTACATCACACTTTTACAGTTTCAAATTTCAACATGTTCGAAAAGGAGAGGGAAGAAGCAGAGCTTGCTCAATCCTACCCACTTTCCATTTCTTAGCCATTGCTAGCACATTTATTCACTTCATGTACTCAATCTGTTTGACAAACAAAAAAGTAGCAGATAAATAATCAATAAAGTTTACATGAATAAACAGCTTTTAATAAATTGTGATTCATGTAATTTGCTAAATATGTGATGTATGTTAGATTATGACAAATGTTTCAATAAGGTCCAAAAGGGAATAAGCGATAGAAAATGGATGGATGGATGGATCTTTATCAGGGTTCTTCTTCCTTGTACTTAATAAACACTTGGAAAAGTTTTTAAGTGTTGTACATGCATACAAATGTTTAAAGTTGAAATTTTCTCCAAGGTAATATTTCTCCTCTTTTGATGAGAATAATTGTTTTACATTCTTGGGGAGCAGGTTGTAGTTTGCTTTGTGCATAAATCAATATTTTAATGTTTTATCCTAGCTGACTTCTTTTTTAACACAGTTAGTGAATTGAGCATTAATTTGTAGTTATTTCTCCATATTTCTACACAATAACTAAAACATGGTAACACTAGCAAGCAGTAGAGAATATGGAGTGATTTCTAGTCCAGAGCATGTTTTACTTGGTTTATTATTGAAATATTTCCTGCTATTTTATGTTATATATTGTTTATAGGCATTTTCCAGGTTATTTTATCGTCTATTATTACACCCAGAAATGTGATTTATCTTACTCTTTCAATGTCTACTCTGTTTATTTGTATTTGTATTTGACTTTCTCTCCTGCTGTTACTGACTAGCCTTATTTAAATGTTACCGAGAACAGATGAAATTAACAAGTTAAAAAGATGGTTTGACAAAAACAGACTATCTTTTTAACTTGTTAATTTCATCTGTTCTCATTTTTATTAGCTTCTGTGCTTCTACGCCGGAAATTATTTTAAAAGATTCTGACGTGTGAATGCCCAGCTTCACATATTGCTTCCTGTTGGTTAAGTAACTTGTAACTCAGTTCATGCCCAAACCCTCTGATGCCAAAGCGTTGTATTTGTTAATCAAGATATTATGGTTAATTTTGTCAAATATTTTGGTAGTACCGTAAACACTGCGGCTGCACACTGTTTACCAGTCATGACCCGGTGTGGACCACTCCTCTCTGACATGTTTGAAGACCTCCTACGACCCTCTGCTTGCCCCCAATTGACTGGACTCTCACATTATCATGAATAATGCAATAACTGTACCCACTTGACATCCATTGCAGCCGTTCACCCAAGAGGGGGGTCCCCACATCTGCTGTACCTTTCCAAGGTTTCGGAATTTTCCTATTTTGGGTTTAGAGTTTTTCTTTGCCCGGATATGGGTTTCAGATCAGAGGATGTCACTGTAGTTTGTGCAGCCTTTTCAAAGTTTTTGAAAACTTCCGACGCACTTGTGATTAAGGTTTATATAAGTAAACTTTGATTGATTGATTGATTGATTGATTGATTGATTGATTGATTGATTGATTAATTGATTGACCATCAATTGCATTACTAATTTCCTTCATTATTTTGATTAGAGACATCGATGTTGAAATGTATCCGTTTGCCCGCAAGCATCCCACTCATGAATTTGTCCAATCTGTTGAATAATTTTTTTTAATTATTTTTGAAAATTCTGGATTTAAGGAAAGGTCTATAGTTTCTAAATTGGTGTTAGGTTTTATATATTGGTACAACTTTTTATATATTTTTAATCTTGTTCGGGAATTAGTTGCTGACGTTCTTTTGTCATGATCCGTTACCCGGATCATGTTTGGTTTAGTTAAAGACTCCCTCAGTTCTGTTTCAGCACCCCTGGGTTTCTGTTTTCTTTGATGCCATGAGTGCTGATTATTTTCACCTGCCTCTGATTAGTTTCCGGGATGTTCACCTGCTCCCGGGCACTGATCAAAGAGCTATTTATTCCTGCTTTTCGCCACACTCGGTCTGGCTGTCTTGTTTGCTTCACACAACAGTTACGTTGAATACCTTTTTGATTCCTGAGCGAAGCTTCGCCATTTGTTTGTCTGTTTCTATGCTAAGCTTTCGCGCCAGCTTTTTCCTTAGCTTTCTGTGCTATCAGCACGCTTTCCTGTACTTTTGTATTTTGAACGATTTATGGAGAATAAATCATTATCCTACCTGTTCGCTGCCTCCGGAGTTCCGTCTGCATCCTGGGAAAACGATTCGTGCATTAACATGCGACCTCGCCGTAACATCTTACATTTTTATTTTCAATAACTTTTTTAATCCTTTTCTTATTAATTCCGTTACAATCAATTAAGGTCTTGAGTTTGCATTTATTTACAATTTTATTTTTTTCCTCTGTGATGTCAGTGAAGAACATCGAGCTGGGATTTCTGTCTGGTATAAGTCAAGTCCTCAGTTGACAAAGGATCTGGGCTCTTTTCTTCCAGACTTGGTAAGTTATTGAAGCTTTCAAGTACTTTGTTCATATCATCCTTTTTTATGTCTTTTCTGACTTCACAGCAGTCTGGAAAAGCACAAATTAAAGGAGATTTGGGTCATCTCGTCTCCTTCAGCGGACATTTGACTGCTAATCCGTGAACTCTATGAGGATCTCTGTCACTGTGCTCACTGGCTTCTTAAAGTAGAGTACCATCTATTCAGACAACGTGGTCGACAGAATGTGTCGGATGGACGTTTGCATTGAAGTCCACTGAAGCATTTTAGAGACTTCTGGCTCGTTTCGCCTGAAGACACAATGCGTATGAAAGTAAAGAGGCGTGACTTTGAAAGGGGCGTTCACAACATCTCATGTCTTGTCCACAACAAAAAGGTAGTGCTAGTTAGTATGCAGCCGGTGTTATTGGGTGGTAACTGCACCGTATGTTGTAAATCCCCACTGGTAAACTTCTGAATGGCTGCTGTCTTTGGGCACAGAATGTTGGGTATTGTGTTGCGTCCATTCACATGTCCACGGGCTAAACTGTGAATTCAGTTGGTGTGGATCGGGGTTGCTGGGACCCTGCCAGGGCGAGCCTCTGTGATACAACACTTTTCATGCTTCCCGATGCTGCATGGGGCAAATGGAGTTCTGTGACCCTGTCTAAAGCTTCACAAAGCACCACCCGGGGTCGCCAACATGCAGAGTCCAGAAGCCCGACCCCAATCTGTCAGAGCCCATCACAAGGTCCAAACCCTCCGTTCAGACTCAGGACATTTGAAGTGTGTTCCTCAGTGGGGTGCCACTCGCACCAGAACCCCCAATTTTCCATCCAACTTGGTTTCTATCAAAAACCACTCAGTGACTTGTTTTGTGACATATGATCTCAGTGGAATGTGTGTTTTTTATTTCACCTCATACACTTTTACTTAACCTTTAACAAGCCAGAAAGAAAGACTATTCTGTTTAGACACAAAACTGTTGCGTAACCGTCATTCAGAGCGTCAGGGCTGCTGTTGGACCGAGTTGCAGTTACCTTGGTGAAAATTAAGTGGCCGGATTTTGCTTTATGTATCGTATTTTCCGGACTATAAGGCACACTTAAAATTATTTTTTTTCCTCAAAACTCGACAGTGCGCCTTATAACCCGTTGCGCCTAATGTACAGAATAATTCTGTTTTTTCTTACCGACCTCAAAGCTATTTTATTTGGTACATGGTGAAATTATAAGTGTGACCAGTAGATGGCAGTCAAACATAAGAGATACATGTAGACTGCAATATGATGGCAGTCACACATAAGAGATGTGTTTTAGACTGCAATATAACTCAAGTAAACAACACCAACATTTTATAAGTTCTGTTGAAAATATAGAACATTACACACAGCGCTCAAAAATCTATCAAAATATTTTAGTACGACTTTGGTAAGCTATGAAGCCGCACTGCTTGATGGATTGTACTGTGCTTCAACATACGAGTATTATTATGGTGTGTGTATAAGATTAGACATATTATCTGGCGTTTTGTTTCGCAACATTATGCAAAAGCAACTTTTCTTACCTTCTGGTACCTGCTGATCTGTATTTGGGATCTGCTTAAGTCATGAAAATTTGCACGCGCCCGCTTTTGTAGTCTGTGCCGACACCGTAGTCGATAAGCTTCTTCTTTTTCTCTATCTTCTTGTTATGGACCATTCATCCTCCGCCGTTGCCATTTATACTATAAAGTAGTGTAAAGTTCTTACTTATATCTGTCAGTAAACTCACCATGAAAGCGCTAAAACATACCGGTGTAGTGAGTTTACATTATTCACCCAAGGAACCTTAGTTATTAGAGAGTTCCAGCCGGACGTTTTTTTACGGGACACATTTCCGGCGTTTTTGTTGCACTAGTGAGCCACGGAGGAGAAGATGCTGCTCCGTTATTGATTTAAGTAAAGTCTGAATGTCATTAAAACAGTTAGCTCCATATTTTGACACTTCTTCCACTCCCGTCCTTGCATGCTACACCGCTACAACAAAGATGACAGAGAGTCACCTAAATAAGACCGCCCACAAAACGGCGCATCCTGAAGTGACTGTCAGAAAGCGACTTGAAGATGATCTGTAAAACATAATCTATGCAACATTTTGACCAAAGAACCACCATTACATGTTATGTAGACCACAAAGAAGTGTTTTCCATTTAGAAAAAAAAAAAGACCCCTTTAATGCGCCCTATAATCCAATGCGCCTTATATATGAAAAAGATCGAAAATAAACTATTCATCGGCAGTGCGCCTTATAATCCAGTGCGCCCTATGGTCCGGAAAATACGGTAACTAAAATGGACGCACCAAACGTGTCCAGCTCATTTGTGCTTAATCCAATCTTCCAGTAAACTGCTGTTGGGAAAACAATGCTGATTTTTAAGCGTGGTCGTGTTTTCTTTCAACAAACTCCTCGTCATCTCCATCTCATAGCAGCGCGGGACAATCTGCCTCCCCATAGAGCTTCGGAGCTCCGGGCCGTCATCCAAATCCTGCGGCAAAGTCACTGGCTTAGTGAGAATGTGAGATTGGATTTCCAGTATAAGTGCACTCAAATCATTTCATAGTTGAGGAAGGCCCCTGGGATAAAGTCAGATGGCCTTGTTCCTCCTTGGTAAAAGAATGACCTAAATCACAGGTGTCAAACTCAAGGCCCGGGGGCCAGATGTGGCCTGCAACTTCATTTTATTTGGCCCTCGAAAGCCTGGAAATAATATGTATCAATAAAGTACTGTAACTTTTCTTACTAAATTTATTATTTCTTTCTATTTTGGGAGACAAAAAATATATGTACTCCATGTAATCGCAAATTATGTTAACTTAAATATTGTCTAATTATGCAAAAATACACGATCAAACATTCAAACCATTTTTTAAATAGAAATACATACTAATAATAATGATTTCAAAGAAAGTTATCCATAAAATTGTGCAATGTAAAAGATTCCTTGGTAAAATTGTAAAATTTACTGTGGGTTTTACAGCATTTTTCTCTAAATGAAAAAAAAACAGTATTTTTTTACTGTAATAAACGGTGGTGCCGTTTTGGCAATACACTGAAAATATTACAGTTGTTGATTTCCAGTAAAAAAAACAACCAAAAAAAACCTGTCAGCTCAGGTGCCAAGATTTTCTTGTAAAATTGCAGTTTTGTTTTTTCACAGTAAAAAAACTAATGTAAATTTTACAGTAAAATTCTGGCAACTGAGCTGCCTTTTTTTTTTTTACCATAAAAACAGCAGTACTGTTTTTACATTTACAGTAATATACACTACATTTTGAGGTGAAATTATTGCAACTTACCATATTTTTTTACATTTCAGTTTTTATCAAATCTACTAATAAAATGCTTTAAAATATTGTGTAATAATACTGTTACACTGTTAGAAGCGGCCCTCTGGGGCCAAACTTAACTGCGATATGGTCCTCAGTGAAAACGACTTTGACAACTGTGACCTAAATGAATGTCGATGAACAAGTCGGCCATTATTCATTAGGTTGAGGTCTCATGTACTTTAAATGTTCCTAAGGGAAATTCAATGGGCAAAATAATCTACTGATTGAATCCAACATCTTCACCGGTGTGTTCCCTCATCTCTGGGTTCAAAGGTCACACTGTCTCCAAATTAAACTACTCCCATGCACACACAAGTCAAACACTGGTAATTGCTCAGGAAGTGAACTGTGGCTGCTTCAAAGGGTGTAATTTATTTTCTTTTTTTGTTCTTATGACATTATCACACATTATCCCTCTGATTAGACAAACATCGTAGTGAACTGTCTCCAGGAACATTATGAGTAAAGTAGTATATTAGTAATCATAATGGGTCCCGTTAACATTCAAACTG
Source organism: Nerophis lumbriciformis (assembly GCF_033978685.3). Taxonomy (NCBI): domain Eukaryota; kingdom Metazoa; phylum Chordata; class Actinopteri; order Syngnathiformes; family Syngnathidae; genus Nerophis; species Nerophis lumbriciformis. The sequence continues at coordinate 1,418,568 of NC_084566.2, forward strand.
AATGGAATTTATTTTGTATATGCTCGTGATGTATCGTCATTAACAATCATTAACATTATTGGTAATTAAGAACACAATAACTCATTCTTGTCTCTTCCGTTGCAGGTCCAAGATGGTGCGTCCTCTGTGTCTGGCCGGGCGACACATCTTCTTGACTCTCGTGTTGCTGCACTGTTTTGGCTTAGGTGAGTTTTCCTTTCCTTTTTTTGTGTGTCCGGACACAAATTCTGATCTCTTGCCAACCACCAATAAGTGGAATTTTTCAGTAATTGTGGTTATAGTGCACAGTGACTGTATATAACAGACAGTATGTAAGTACAGCACGCCAGTGGTGTGCTGTCAGGGCCAGCAAGACCTTCTCTGCTGGCCTAACATACCTAGAAATCATGATCATAATTAAAGATAAAAGTAATTTTTAATCTACTTTCCCTAAATATCTAAAAGTATTCATATTATCTTCATGTAATGTTATGCTATTTCCAGTGCAGTTGTTTTTAGGTTAGAGTTTTTATCCAATCAGAATTCAGCTAACTTATGTGGTCATGCTGTACGAAATGTGCCCGGGGCCTTCAGAATCAACAATGCATGCGTCTGTGCACTGTAAGTGAACGGGCACATACAGTTGATAGATAATTGCCATAGCCAATCAGATCACAAGTTGTTGTCAGTAAGGCCTTCTCGCCAAGTAAGTATCCAATCACAAGTTGTGAAAACAGGAAGTGGCACCGGAGCCATACGAGCCATAGAAAGCCACAGAAAACTCACCAGTACTCACAAAGAAGGAGAGCAACATGTTGATTAGGTGGCAGATATATATTTGCAAGGCCATTTTCAAGAAGGATACTGAAGCCTTAAAGGGGCCAAGCACAACTCCTGAAAAACAACCCCACACCATAATTCCTCCTCCACCAAATGTCACACACGGCACAATGCACTCCGAAATGTACCGTTCTCCTGGCAACCTCCAAACCCAGACTGGTCCATCAGATTGCCAGATGGAAAAGCGTGATTCATCACTCCAGAGAAGGCGTCTCCACTGCTCTAGAGTGCAGTGGCGACGTGCTTTACACCACTGCATCCGACGCTTTGCATTGGACTTGGTGATGTATGCCATTGAAACCCATTCCATGAAGCTCTCTAATTGGAAGGTCACATGAAGTTTGGAGCTCTGTAGCAACTGACTGTACAGAAAGTCTTTGCACTATGCGCTTCAGCATCCGCTGACCCCTCTCTGTCCATTTACGTGGCCTACCACTTGGTGGCTGAGTTGCTGTTGTTCCCAAACTCTTCCATTTTCTTATAATAAAGCCTACAGTTGACTTTGGAATATTAAGGAGCGAGGAAATTTCACAACTGGATTTGTTGCACAGGTGGCATCCTATGACAGTTCCACGCTGGAAATCACTGAGCTCCTGAGAGCGGCCCATTCTTTCACAAATGTTTGTAGAAACAGTCTCCATGCCTAAGTGCTTGATTTTATACACCTGTGGCCGGACTAAGTGATTAGGACACCTGATTCTGATCATTTGGATGGGTGGCCAAATACTTGTGGCAATATAGTGCATGTTTCAATTGCTGATGCGGGTTTATTGATTTTTAAATGCGCCAGAAAATAACCCGTTTTGTACAATGTTGAGGTGTAAATGTGTTTCTGTATAATATTTCTTCAGCGTAGTCATGTGGTGACATAAATGATGTTATTTTGAGAGGTAATCATTGAAGTCGGACATCACTGAAGACCTAGGTGGGAAACGCACTGCCCGCCACTGCAGCACACACTTTTATAGGTGACTTTTAACTAAATGCTGTGTTGACGCAAATATAAGACAGCCCTCTTTTTCAAGACCGGATTTTCAGCATCATAACTCCAGCTTTTTTTGCTAACTTGTTAACAACCTTTAAGACATCTTTTTTTTTTTTTTAGATCTGACTCACTTGGGGAGAAATTGTTGTCCACATGCTGGTTTGCATGTACAGTGGAACCTTGATCTATGAACTAATTGGTTCTAAACAGGGTTTGTAAATAGAAAACTTTGTATATTAAAAGCAATTTTCTCCGTAAGAAACAATGCTAACATAAATAATGGGTTCCAGCCTTGCCAAAGTCCATATTTTAGTAAATGTTTGTATACTTTAAAGCAGGCGAGCTACTTTTCAATTGACCAAGTCGAAGGGATCTACCTCATTCAGATATATAATTTATATTTATTTATTTATGAAAGAGTGATTTTTGTTAACAAGTTAAAGGTGTTCGATGATAATACAAGCATGTTTAGGAAATATAAATTCCTTTCTTTCATGAAGACAAGAATATAAGTTGGTGTATTACCTGATTCTGATGACTTGCATTGATTGGAATCAGACAGTAATGATGATAACGTCCACATTTTCAAATAGAGGAGAAAATAAGTCCTCCTTAGGTTACATACAGACAAGTTTTGTACAACAAAGCATATTTTTATTTGGCCTCTGGTTCGTAAACGAAATGTTCTTGTAGGTGAGGGTTTTGTAAATTGACATCCTTAGACGACTAATATGAGATAACCATTCATTTTCCAGAGGAAAAAAAATATTGTGTTTGAGGAGTAGTGTATGATTATACAGTACAGGCCAAAAGTTTGGACACACCTTCTCATTCAATGCGTTTTCTTTATTTTCATGACTATTTACATTGTAGATTGTCACTGAAGGCATCAAACCTATGAACTATCAAGCACATCTGTGAAGTGAAAACCATTTTAGGTGACTACCTCTTGCAACTCATCGAGAGAATACCAAGAGTGTGCAAAGCAGTAATCAGAGCAAAGAGTGGCTATTTTGAAGAAACTCGAATATAAAATAAGTGTTCAGTTATTTCACCTTTTTTTGTTAAGTACATAACTCCACATGTGTTCATTCATAGTTTTGATGCCTTCAGTGACAATCTACAGTGTAAATAGTCATGAAAATGGTGTGTCAAAACTTTTGGCCTGTACTGTATATACTGTAGAGTAGAACGTCGAAAGTGAAAAGCATCGGCAGTTATGACCCACAACTTTGAAAAAATATGCCTCACAAGTCACACCAAATTTCTATTATTTTTAATTGCAAATGTTGACAGGATGGGGAATCGATACACACTTCCTCGCTGCTAACTGCAATTTTAGAATGCATCGCCAACACTAATGAAAATTCTCGTTCAGTTATGTGAGACTCTCCTCCCGAGCAAATGCCCAATTCTGCCACTTGTCTGGCTCTTGCCTTCAAAGTTAAAAGCATGTTTTTAAACTTGAATGTAAAACGAATGCAACCCAAAACATTTTGAACAGATGGACTCCAGAACAAATTACCGTATTTTTCGGACTGTAAAGGGGCACTTAAAATAATTTCATTTTCTCAAAAATCGACAGTGCACCTTATAACTCGGTACGCCTAATGTACAACATTATTCTGGTTGTGCTTACTGACCTCAAAGCAAATTTATTGGGTACATGGTGTAATGATAAGTGTGACCAGTAGATGGCAGTCATACATAACAGATACGTGTAGACTGCAATATGATGGCAGTAAACAACACCACAACTTTAAATGTTCCATTGAGAATATAGAACATTTCACACGGCGCTCAAAAATCTGTCAAAATGTTTTTAGTACGACTTCGGTAAGCTATAAAGCCGCACCGCTTGATGGATTGTCGGCGCATTAAACATACGAGTATTATTATGGTGTGTGTATAAGGATCGCAAAATGGCACCTACTAGCAGACATATTACCTGGTGTTTTGTTTTGCAATATTATGCAAAACCAACTTTTCTTACCTTCTGGTACCTGCTGATCTGTATTTGGGATCTGCTTAAGTCCTGAAAATGTGCGCGCATCCGCCTTTGTAGTCCGGACCGACCCCGTAGTCATAAGCTTCTTCTTTTTCTCTACCTTCTTATGTGGCATTCATCTTCCACTGTTGCCATTTCTAATATAAAGTAGCATAAAGTTCTTACTTATATCTGTCAGTAGACTCGCTATGGAAGCGCTAAAAACTGTAGTGGGTTTACATAATTCACCCATGAAACTTTAGTTATTAAAGCGTTCCGGTCCGACGGTTTTTCATGGGACACGTTTCCGGTGTTGATGTAGCACTAGTGAGCCACGGATGAGAAGATGCTGCTCCGTTATTGATTGAAGTAAAGTCTGAATGTCATTAGAACAGTTAGCTCCATCTTTTGACACTTCTTCCACTCCCGTCCTTGCACGCTACACCGCTACAACAAAGATGACGGGGAGAAGACGCTGTGGAAGGTGAGCCACGTAAATAAGACCGCCCACAAAACGGCGCATCCTGAAGAGACGCTCAGAAAGCTACTTGAAGATGATCTGTAAAACATAATCTATGCAACATTTCGACTAAAGAACCACCATCACATGTTATGTAGACCACAAGGAAGTGTTATACATTTAGAAAAAAATCATAATATGACCCCTTTAATGCGCCTTATAATCGCGCGCCTTTTGTATGAAAATAGACCTGCTCATCGGCCGTGCGCCTTTTAATCCGGTGCGCCCTATGGTCTGGAAAATACGGTATTCACATTTCTGTTATTTCCTATTGGACAAATTGAACAAAGGATTTGGTTTGTCCGGAGAGTCTCCACTGTACTTGAAAATTACCCCATCTTTGTTCTTCGCAGTGAGCGAGAAAGCTATCCAACAGATGATTGGTTGAAGGTTATATTGAGGACACAGTGATGTGAGCTATAAACCCAACCGTTATGAAGGCGATGTGAAGCCATCTAAGTCGACAGGAAATGGGATTTCCATCCATTGCAATCTTTCTCTCTCTCCACTGAAATAGAACTTTAATGGGAGCCACCTTCATGGGAAAATTAACAACTTAATGGGACATTAATGGAATGAGGCCATTGTTTTTTGTCTCTTTCTTACCTACAACTATGGTGATGGACATTTCCATCTCGTATGATGGATAACGCATTCCAGGGAACAAGGAAAGAGGAGAGAGGAAGTGTATCTAGATTAGGATGCGCACAAAGCTGACATTCCGTCAAAACACATCTGTTCCTTCATTATTTTTTATCTCCCATGCAGGCAGACAGGTGTGCGCTAATTTCAGTGTTGTAAGTGAGCACTGACACACGGGGAATATTTGCAGACATACTCAGCGGGATTGAGCTGGAACATTTCCAGAGCCATTTATGCAATTTAACTCCACCATCTGTTCCATTTACAACTGTGCATAACATTCACAATTATTGAACAACAAAAAACAGTCTCTAGTGAATTAGTATGACAAGTTTGATATGGAGAAAGTTTGAAGTCAACTCTGGGAAATGTAAGCATTTGTTGGAACTAAAAAAACAGTTAAAATAATCTGTTCTCAAGACTGAATTAGAGTTTGCACAGCTCCATCAAGACTCAGTGTAAGTTTTACCGTAAATGCTCCAATGAAAGTCTCCCTTCAACTATCCACCGTGTCTCCTATAGCCGCAGACACAGTTTGTGGGCAACCTTCTGATATAGTTTTTTTTAAGCTACATTTAAAGTATTAGTGGTCAGAGTCCAACAGCTTGATCTACTTCTGCTAGCGCTTGAAAAAAATAAACATATGTGTATATATGTATGTGTATATATATATATATATATATATATATATATATATATATATATATATATATATATATATATATATATATATATATACATACATACATATATATATATGTTTGTATGTGTATGTATATATGTGTATGTACTAAGGGTGTAACGGTACGTTCCTCGGTTTAGAGGTCACGGTTCGGTTCATTTTCGGTTTTCGGTACAGTAAGAAAACAACAAAATATACATTTTCTGGTTATTTATTTACCAAAATGTGTCTGGCAAGGCACACCTGTGAAGTGAAAACCATTTCAGGTGACTACCTCTTGAAGCTCATGGAGAGAATGCCAAGAGTGTGCAAAGCAGTAATCAGAGTAAAGGGTGGCTATTTTGAAGAAACTAGAATATAAAACATGTTTTCAGTTATTTCACCTTCTTTTGTTAAGTACATAACTCCACATGTGTTCATTCATAGTTTTGATGCCTTCAGTGACAATCTACAATGTAAATAGTCATGAAAATAAAGAAAACGCATTGAATGAGAAGGTGTGTCCAAACTTTTGGCCTGTACTGTATGTATATATATATATATATATATATATATATATATATATATATATATATATATATATATATATATATATATATATATGTATGTATGTATATATATATATATATATATATATATATATATATATATATATATATATATATATATATATATATACATATATATATATATATATATATATATATATACATATATATATACATACAGTACAGGCCAAAAGTTTGGACACACCTTCTCATTCAATGCGTTTTGTTTATTTATATATATATATATATATATATATATATATATATATATATATATATATATATATATATATATATATATATATATATATACATATATATATACATACAGTACAGGCCAAAAGTTTGGACACACCTTCTCATTCAATGCGTTTTCTTTATTTATATATATATATATATATATATATATATATATATATATATATATATGGCAGCACGGTGGAAGTGTTAGGATTTGATCACGGTGATCCCAGGATGCAGAGACGAGAGGCAATGTTGAATAATAAAAGGGGAATATTTAATAAGTCCAACAATTACAACAAAAGGCGATGGGGCAAAAAAGCACACCATGAATAATCAACAAAAACAGGTTCCACAGTGGTCGGCAGGGAGGTAGGCCAGGGCGCACTGAACACAGCAATAAGTCCAACACAAAAATCCTCTTTACCTCAGGGGTGGCTAGGAAGCAAGCACAAAGAGGTGAGGGATTACAGGAATAAGGAGTGGCAACATACCGGGACTGATGAAACGAAGCAGGCACATGCACGTGGGAGGTGCAGGAGACAATAACCGGCGAGGCCAAGCTGACTGTGACGTGCCTATATACCGGAGTGCTAATTGTGAGCAGGTGTGCATCAAGGTCCGCCACTCGCCGAGGACAAATCACTAGAAGCACAGGTGTAGACAAGAGGAGAAAGCAGGAAAAACACTAAAAACACAACAGTACCCCCCCCTTAATGGACGCCACCTGGCGGCTTACCTGGTTTCTCCGGAAAGTGATCATAAAAGGTAGTTAACAGTGAGGGGTCTAGAATAAGTGAACGTGGGACCCATGAGCGGTCCTCGGGGCCGTAGCCCTCCCAGTCGACCAGATACTGGAAACCCCTGCCCCTTCTCCTCACATCGAGAATAGCCTTGACTGAGAACGCGGGATGGCCATCAATAAGTCTGGGAGGTGGAGGAGGCACCTCTGGAGGACTCAAGGGACTGGTGGAAACGGGCTTGATTAGAGAGACATGGAATGAGGGATGTATCCTCAAGGATTCGGGAAGGCGTAGATGCACGGCGGAGGGATTAATGATTCGCTCAATGGGATAGGGTCCAATAAATCGTGGCTGGAGTTTCTTGGAGTCCACTTGGAGAGGTAGATCACGGGATGACAACCACACCATCTGACCGGGCCTGTAGTCTGGTGCTGTGCTGCGGTGGCGGTTAGCGAGGCGCTGGTTGCGTTCTGAGGTGCGTAGTAGTGCAGACCGGGTATTGCGCCAGGCTTGATGTGCACGGTGCAGGTGGGCAGCCACAGAAGGGACAGTGACCTCGGATTCCAGAGAAGGGAAAATGGGAGGTTGGTAACCGTAGGCAGAGTGAAAGGGTGACATGCCTGTAGCAGAGCTGATGAGTGTATTATGGGCATACTCGATCCACGGTAGATTGAACGCCCAGGAGGCTGGTTGCTTGTGACAGACGCAGCGGATGGCGGCCTCCAGATCTTGATTGGTGCGCTCAGTCTGACCGTTTGTCTGCGGGTGGTATCCTGAAGAGAGGCTTGGCGATGCTCCTAATGATTTGCAGAATGCCCTCCAAACTGCAGACGAGAATTGTGGCCCTCTATCCGACACCACATCCACCGGGATACCATGCAGCCGGAAAACATGGTGTACGATCAGTTCTGCCGTTTCAAGTGCAGAGGGCAATTTGGCAAGGGCTACAAAATGGGCCATCTTGGAGAAGCGGTCCACCAAAGTCAATATCACAGTGTTGCCCTTGGATGGTGGAAGTCCTGTGATGAAGTCCAACGCCACATGTGACCACGGGCGGGAGGGGATGGGGAGTGGGCGCAGAAGACCAGCTGGTGCCCGGTGTGAGGCCTTATTACGGGCACAAGTGGCACAGGCGGATACGAATTCCCTGGTGTCGGCCCTGAAGGTTGGCCACCAAAAGCGCTGGGACAGGAGGAAAATGGTACGGGTAATGCCTGGGTGGCAGGCGACCTTGGAACTGTGGGACCAGTTCAGCACTTCTGGACGGAGCTCTGGGATCACAAACAAAAGTCCCTGAGGGCAGTTCTTAGGAGAGGGGACGTTCTTGAGTCCCTCCTTAACACGGCCTTCAATGTCCCACTGCAACGCTCCCAGCACTTGTGATGGCGGAATGATCATCTCGGTCTTGACCTCTTCCTCGGGGCAGGAGTGCATCCTCGACAGGGCGTCTGGCTTACCATTCTGGGAGCCGGGGCGGAAGGTCATGGTAAAATTGAATCTGGCTAGGAATAATGCCCACCTTGCTTGTCTGGGATTGAGCCGTCGAGCAGTTCGAATGTAGGCCAGATTCTTATGGTCTGTGAATACCACAAAAGGGGTCTCCGAGCCCTCCAGCCAGTGCCTCCATTCTTGCAGCGCCAACACCACGGCAAGTAGCTCTCTATTGCCGATATCATAATTGCGTTCTGCTGGTGTCAGGCGGCGTGAGAAGAAGGCACAGGGGTGCAGCCTCTGGTCGGAGGTGGAGCGCTGGGAGAGAACAGCCCCCACGCCGGAGTCAGATGCGTCAACCTCGACAAAAAATTGAGAGGAAATGTTAGGGTGGACAAGAACCGGTGCAGAGGTGAACGAAGACTTGAGTTTATCAAAAGCAGACTGAGTCTCTGAGGTCCATAAAAAGGGGAGCTTAGTGGAAGTCAGTCTCGTTAATGGTTCAGCTACTCTACTAAAATTACGGATAAAACGACGATAAAAATTTGAGAAACCTAAAAACCTTTGGAGGTGCTTTCTAGACGTGGGTGTGGGCCAATCAACCACCGCCTGGATCTTCGCTGGATCTGCTCGGAGTTGACCCCTCTCAACAATAAAACCCAAAAAAGGAACAGACTTGGAATGAAAAACACATTTCTCAGCCTTGACATACAGACGATTCTCGAGAAGGCGTTGGAGAACTAAGCGGACGTGCTGAATGTGAAGTTCAGGGGTCGGCGAGAAAACGAGGATATCATCCAAGTAAACTACCACGAAGCGGTCGAGCATGTCACGCAGGACATCATTGATGAGGGCCTGAAAAACGGCAGGAGCATTGGTGAGGCCGAAAGGCATGACCAGGTATTCAAAGTGTCCTAGTGGTGTGTTAAATGCAGTTTTCCATTCATCCCCTTGCTTAATTCTGACTAAGTGGTAAGCATTGCGGAGGTCCAACTTGGTGAAATGTCTAGCAGCGTGTAGTGGGTTGAAAGCTGAGTCGAGAAGCGGAAGAGGATACTTATTTTTAACAGTAATATTATTTAGGGCTCGGTAATCGATGCAGGGACGGAGTGTCTTATCTTTCTTTTCCACAAAGAAAAAACCGGCGGCTAGAGGAGAGTTGGAGGGACGGATGAGACCAGAAGCGAGCGAAGTGGTGATATATTCCTCTAGTGCATCTCTTTCATGTTTTGAAATGTTATAAAGACGGGATGAAGGGAGTGTGGCACCAGGGAGGAGATTAATGCAACAATCATAGGGACGGTGTGGAGGTAGCGACAACGCGCGGTCCTTGCTAAAGACTTCTTTAAGGTTGTGGTAAGCAGTTGGCACAACCGATAAATCAATGACCTCCTGGGTTACGACACGTGTGGGAACAGTGCGAGGGCATGCGGACCGCAGACAGTGCGTATGACAAAAAAGACCCCAGTTAATGATAGTGGTCTTGACCCAGTCAATATGGGGATTATGTTTTGCTAGCCAGGTAAGCCCGAGCACAACAGGAGCCGAACGAGAGGGAATGATAAGAAAATTGATTGACTCAAAATGGTTACCAGATAATTTGAGAAATAACGGCTGAGTTTGATGGGTGACGCTCGCCAGGTGGCCTCCGTCGAGGGATCGGACCACTCTAGGTCTGGGTAATTTAGCAACGGGTATAGAAAAATGTTTAACAACAGACTCATCAATAAAATTGTCATCAGAACCTGAGTCAATGAGCGCCCTAATGTCCAATCTCTGGTCCTTATCCCAGGTAAGTATGCCCGTGAGTTGAAGCCTAGATAATGTCTGACCTGTAGATGGCAGTAGAGGAGCAGGGTCGGTCGCTGGAGGAGGTGACGCTTGGATGCGGCGAGGAGGTGACGCTTGGATGCGGCGAGGAGGTGACGCTTGGATGCGGCGAGGAGGTGACGCTTGGATGCGGCGAGGAGGTGACGCTTGGATGCGGCGAGGAGGTGGCGCTTGGAGACGGTGAGGAGGTGACGCTTGGATGCAGCGAGGAGGTGACGCTTGGATGCAGCGAGGAGGTGACGCTTGGATGCGGCGGCGGGCAGGACGAAGAGGACAGTGGGTGATGCGATGCTCAGCCTTGCCGCAATATAAACACAGCTGGAGACGAAGGCGACGATCTCTCTCAGCTGGAGCAAGACGATTTCCTCCGAGCTGCATTGTCTTCTCTTTGTATGATATCGGCGGGGTATCGACACTGGGTATCGGCGCGAATGCAGTTTGACGCGCTCCATGGCCACTCCCATTATATGTTGAAGTGCGGAGTCTCTCCTTTTCCCAGTCAACAAGGCGATTTTCAATCTCCACCGCCAGAGCGACGAGCTCATCAAGGTTGTCGGGAGTTTTAAGCGGGATCATCTGCTTCCGGACTTAGTCAGCCAGACCGAGGGAAAAGACGTCCACCAATGCGGAAGTGGGCCATCCACTATCAGCCGCAAGCCTTCGGAATTCGATGGCGAAGTCCGTGACGCTCCGCTGTCCTTGCTGCAGACGAAGTAATGACCGAGCTGCCTCACGTCCTGGCCTTTCGCGCTGGAAAATGTTCTTCATGGTTTTGGCGAACGCGGCGTATGAAGCACACACGGGAGATTGACGCCCCCATTCCGCGGTGGCCCAGGAGGAAGCCCTGCCACTCATATGGGACATGACAAAAGCCACACGAGCTCTTTCGGAGTAAAAAGATGTTGGTAGCAGTTAAAAAAAAATCTCACACTGGGTGAGGAAGGATCGCACGTCACCTGATTCGCCGGAGAATCGCTCGGGCTTGGAGAGTGGAGGACAAGCAGCAGGAGGGATGTCGTTAGGCAGCGGATTATCTGCGGGACGAAGATGGCGCAGTTGGACTGCTGGGTCGGCCGAGGGAGAAGTCATTGCCTGCAGCGCGGTGAGTACATTTCCCAGTTGTGTCTCCAGGGCATTTAGGCGAGAGTCTTGGCGTTCCCCAAGCAGGCTAAACTGTTCTTCCTGTTGGCGTAGAGTTCTTCTGACCGGTTCGGTCTCTGCGGGATTCATGATGTGGCCGGTTATTATGTTAGGATTTGATCACGGTTATCCCAGGATGCAGAGACGAGAGGCAATGTTGAATAATAAAAGGGGAATATTTAATAAGTCCAACAATTACAACAAAAGGCGATGGGGCAAAAAAGCACACCATGAATAATCAACAAAAACAGGTTCCACAGTGGTCGGCAGGGAGGTAGGCCAGGGCGCACTGAACACAGCAATAAGTCCAACACAAAAATCATCTTTACCTCAGGGGTGGCTAGGAAGCAAGCACAAAGAGGTGAGGGATTACAGGAATAAGGAGTGGCAACATACCGGGACTGATGAAACGAAGCAGGCACATGCACGTGGGAGGTGCAGGAGACAATAACCGGCGAGGCCAAGCTGACTGTGACGTGCCTATATACCGGAGTGCTAATTGTGAGCAGGTGTGCATCAAGGTCCGCCACTCGCCGAGGACAAATCACTAGAAGCACAGGTGTAGACAAGAGGAGAAAGCAGGAAAAACACTAAAAACACAACAGGAAGAGGGGTTAGTGCATCTGCTTCACAATACGAAGGTCCTGAGTAGTCTTGGGTTCAATCCTGGGCTCGGGATCTTTCTGTGTGGAGTTTGCATGTTCTCCCCGTGACTGCGTGGGTTCCCTCCGGGTACTCCGGCTTCCTCCCACCTCCGAAGACATGCACCTGGGGATAGGTTGATTGGCAACACTAAATGGTCCCTAGTGTGTGAATGTGAGTGTGAATGTTGTCTGTCTATCTGTGTTGGCCCTGCGATGAGGTGGCGACTTGTCCAGGGTGTACACCGCCTTCCGCCTGATTGTAGCTGAGATAGGCTCCAGCGCCGCCTGCGACCCCAAAGGGAATAAGCGGTAGAAGATGGATGGATATATATATATATATATATATATATATATATATATATATATATATATATATATATATATATATATATATATATACACACATATATATATATATATATATATATATATACACATATACATATATATGTATATATATACATACATACATATATATATGTATATATATATATACTATATACACACATATATGTATGTATGTTTGTATATATATATATACATACATACATACATACATATATTTACACACATATGTATATGTGTATGTATTTGTGTGCGTATATATATATATATACACACACACACATATATATATATTACCGGTATATATATTCACACATATATACATATTTATACATGTATACACATATATGTGTGTATGTATGTGTATGTACTGTATGTGTGTATATTTGTATATATTTTATTTTATAAACAAATATATACATTTTATTTATTTATTTTTTAATGTGTGTTACACTTGCCAAACTGTTGTTTACATAGAACTCATCAGTGGTAATAATGCTGACTGTGCAGTTTCTTTCTTACCGATATTACAACATTGGTTCTGTTGCTGCTGTGTTGTTCAAATATTGTTATGTTTTGACTCCGAATCATTGTTTAGGTTAAGACATCAATTTATTATCAGTTGTTACTATAAATGCCTGCTAATCAAACGACTGACTATAATTGCAGCGTTTACGGCTTTTAAAGGACTAATAAAAATCATTATCTCTTGTGATTGAAGATCCAGGGCGTGTGTTGATTTTGGTGAGACTGGCTTAGGGCCAATCTCCCAACAAATCACAGAAGCGGCTACATTACTGCCGTCCACTATAGCAGCTTGGCTAAAATTCGTCCTCTCACAAACTTTTCAGTAGCTGTCAAGAAGGAGAGATGTCTGCTAATGACAGCAAGTGCCCTCAAAAGTCACTTCCAGTGCTCTTAGCCTTATTTTAACAATCCCATCTGCCAGTTCCATGCCTGTGAGTACACTTGTCATCCAAAGACACTCCCCCCCCACCATGACCACCCCCATTTCTATCATTCAATTTACACCGACTCTTTGTCTGGCTTTCCAGCCCCAGCTTTGTCCGCCAGGCTCCTGATCTCATTTCAGCTCACGCTCACGGGTTCTGCCTAGTTTTTGTGTGATTACATCTGATTTGAGGGGGCATACTTCGGGGGTGGGGGGCTCTCTCCTGAGCTCACACAGATAATCTCACGGGGGCTCAGTGTGTGAAAGATGTCCAATCTAAATGCAGATGGAAATATCCTCCAGGTATCCAATCCCACTATTTGTATTGTTCTAAAAAATACCCTTTGTTTATTTGTGTATTTATTTTCAGATTTTTTTGCATACTCAAATGTTTGTTCCTTTTTTTTGCTGTTATCTTTCAGCATATACATGTTCCTGATATATGACACAAACAAATGTTCCAGCCTTCTGCACAGACATTGTTTAGTCAGAGCGTTACAGGTGATCCTGTTGTCATGGTGACATGTGCAATGACTATGCTTGGTGCCATACAGTGATCTTTAGAAAGGATCCTAATTTGGTGTGAACTTTATTCTCATTAATCATTTTGACATTTATGGGAATATAATGTAGAAAAGAGATACATAAAAAGAGGATGGTAACTTCTCTTGTGTAGAATCATTCCTTTGCTGGAATTAAAGCAGAACATGAGTGGAGGCTGCTAATGAATCCCTGATGTCAAATTTGCAGACAAATTGGTGTGAAGCTGGAGCTGACCCTCGTGTACATTTTTCTTTTCCTACTTAGTGCAGAAAGCTCGAATCGATGAGACGACTGATTAATGCTTTAATCAAAAAGTATTGATCTGCTAAGCCGCAAATAGATATAGATCCTCATTTTTTCTGCCCCCTTTATTGTAAGCACACTTCCTCACCGTATTATTTTAAAACATTGCGCTCGCTCTTGTCCTCTCTGCAGGTGCATCTTCCACTATAGTTAACATGCGTAGGATGACCCATCCTACTGTACAGCAGCCACTGGCAGGTGAAGCCGTCCTCCCCTGTGTCTTCACCCTGCGGGCCAACTCATCCAGTCAGCCTGTCCGCCTTCTGTGGACTCTCGTCAGGCTTCCAGCGGGCGGACAGAGCGCCCCTTTGGAGCACATTGTGCTGACTGCCGAAGGTAATACTGAGACAGACAAGTATTGGGACTTTGAAAAATGGTCTGTACTGTACTGTGTATCCTCCACAGGACCAGCATCCTTTGTAGTGGATTTGTTTTTGGTTTATTTGGTCAGAATTATACAAACCCCAAAACCAGTGAAGTTGACACATTGTGTAAATCATAAATAAAAACAGAATACAATGATTTGCAAATCCTTTTCAACCTATATTCAATTGCAAAGACAAGATACGTAATGTTCGAACTGGAAAATGTTGTTATTTTTTGCAAATATTAGCTCATTTGGAATTTGATGCCTGCAACATGTTTCAAAAAAACTGGCACAAGTGGCAAAAAAGACTGAGAAAGTTGAGGAATGCTCATCAAACACTTATTTGGAACATCCCACAGGTGAACGGGCTAATTGGGAACAGGTGGGTGCCATGATTGGGTATAAAAGCAACATCCATGAAATGCTCAGTCATTCACAAACAAGGATGGAGCGAGGGTCACCACTTTGTGAACAAATGCGTGAGCAAATTGTTGAACAGTTTAAGAAAAACATTTCTCATCAAGCTATTGCAAGGAATTTAGGGATTTCCACATTTAAGGTCTGTAATATCATCAAAAGGTTCAGGAAAAACTGGACAAATCACTGCACGTAAGCGATTGTATTACGGACCTTCGATCCCTCAGGCGGTACTGTATCAAAAGTGTGTAAAGGATATCACCACACGGGGTCAGGAACACTTCAGAAAACCACTGTCATTAACTAGAGTTGGTCACTACATCTGTAAGTGCAAGTTAAAACTCTACTATGCAAAGTCAAAGCCATTTATCAACAACACCCAGAAACGCCGCCGGCTTCGCTGGGCCCGAGCTCATCTAAGATGGACTGATGCAAAGTGGAAAAGTGTTCTGTGGTCTGATGAGTCCACATTTCAAACTGTGGACTTCGTGTCCTCCGGAACAAAGAGGAAAAGAACCATCCGGATTGTTCTAGGCGCAAAGTTCAAAAGCCAGCATCTTTGATGGTATGGGGGTGTATTAGTGCCCAAGGCATGGGTAACTTACACATCTGTGAAGGCACCATTAATGCTGAAAGATACATACAGGTTTTGGAGCAACATATGTTGCCATCCAAGCAACGTTAAACCCCTGTTTTTTTCAGCAAGACAATGCCAAGCCACATTCTGCACGTGTTACAACAGCCTGTAGTCCAGACCTGTGGCGCATTATGAAGCGTAAAATATGACAACAGAGACCGCGGACTGTTGAACAACTTAAGCTGTACATCAAACAAGAATGGGAAATAATTTCACCTTAAAAGCTTCAAAAATTGGTCTCCTCAGTTGCCAAACGTTTACTGAGTGTTGTTAAAAGGAAAGGCCATGTAACACAGTGGTAAAAATGCCCCTGTGACAACTTTTTTGCAATGTGTTGCTGCCATTAAATTCTAAGTTAATGATTATTTGCAAAAAAAAAATTTAGTTTCTCAGTTCGAGCATTAAATATATTGTTTGTGCAGTCTATTCAATTGAATATAGGTTGAAAAGGATTTGCAAATCATTGTATTCTGTTTTTATTTACAAAGTACACAACGTGCCAACTTCACTGGTTTTGGGTTTTGTACATTTTGGAAAAAATAGCCATGTTTTTCCTAAACAGTTATGTGCTGGTTGAGGATGTGGTAGCTTGGAGCTTGTTTGTGGGAATGTTTGACCATGAATCGACAAAAACATATTTAAGCCCAAAATTATTTATATTCCTAGGTCTTTTCTGTCTATTGGATGGGTATCTTCTGAATGGAAATCACACAAGAGAGTGTCCAAGAACTGCAATAAACTGCAATTAATTATTAACCTTTAATAATTGTCACCCTGGGGAAGAGCTTATCGATTAATTGCCATTTGCTACTTTAAACAAAAAGTGCCATATCCCTTGTCAATACATGTACAGTATATACTAGGGTTGTACGGTATACCGGTACTAGCATAGTACCACGATACTGATGAAGCATATTCGGTACTATACCACCTCTAAAAAGTACCGGTTCGCCACACCCCTCCCTTTTTTTTTTAATGGGAATGACCGCGCGTCGTCGTCACGTCGTGACATTGCTGGTTTGACGAGCAGAGGAACATGTTCGGCAACGCACAATCACAGAGTACTTACAAGCAGACAAGGTGTGTAGACAGAAAAGGGATAATGGACGCATTTTGGCTTAAAAACTAATGATAAAGGTGAAGCTATAACACTGAAACCCTCAGGAAGAGGTGCTTTAAGACATGGCTAGTGGCTAACGTCCAGCCGCAGTCTGCAGTGTTTTAGCTACTTCTAAATCACTAATCCTCGCCTCCATGGCGACAAATAAAGTACGTTTCTTACAAGTATCCTCCCTGCAGGACGAGGAATAGCTAAACATGCTTCACTACACACCGTAGGAGGATACAACAGCTCACCGGCGTCACAATGTAAACAAACGCCATGGGTGAATCTACACCTGACATCCACTGTAATGATACCAAATTCAGGAGCATATTTAGTCGATACTACTATGATTACATCAATATTTTTTTCGTTTTTTTTATTTTTATTTTATGTTTATGCACTCAGGAAATACGTCACTGGACACATGAGGACTTAAATTATGACCTTTGTATGATCCTGTAACTATTACTACAAATTTGTGGTATCCAAAACTAATGTAAAGCATCCAAACAACAGAAGAATAAGTGATTATTACATTTTAACAGAAGTGTAGATAGAACATGTTGAAACAGAAAATAAGAAGATATTAACAGGAAGAGGTAGTCACCTAAATGATTTTCACTTCACAGGTGTGCTTGAAGCTCATCGAGAGAATGCCAAGAGTGTGCAAAGCAGTAATCAGAGCAAAGGGTGACTAATTTGAAGAGAATACAAGAATATAAAACATGTTCTGTTATTTCACCTTATTTTGTTAAGTACATAACTCCACGTGTTCATTCATACTTTTGATGCCTTCAGTGACAATCTACAATGTAAATAGTCATGAAAATAAAGAAAACGCATTGAATGACAAGGTGTGTCCAAACTTTTGGCCTGTACTGTACATGTATATTCACTGTTACAAGTGGCCCTCTAAGGGCAGCCATATTTGGCCCCTTAATAAAAAACGAGTTTGACACCCTTGGCCATCTCCAAATTGCTCTCACGATGAATCTTCCAAAAATCAATAAAAAGATGGGTCTCAATATTTTTGTGTATATTGCGCTCAGTCCTCTGCCATATGCTATTAATGTGAAAGAAAATAAGCAAGAAAATAAGACTTTTTTTTTCCAAAAATATTCCCAAAACCTTCCTCTCTCTCTTTATTCCAAAGGTGATGTAATCAAGGTGAATAAGGCTTTCAGTGGCCGGGTCAGACTGCCAGTATACGCTGCCAATCCTCTCAACGCTACCATGGAGATTTCTAGTCTCCGTACCAACGACTCAGGCACTTACCACTGTCAGGTTGTCATGGGCGACGACTACGAGCAACATGCCGTGCCCCTGACGGTCTATGGTAAGCGCAGCCGCAACCAACAACACCGTAAAACAAGCCGGGTTTAACCCAAAAGTAAAATACCACTTATTCTATTTTCTTTCTTATTGATGACTTTTATTGACCCATTGTGCGAGTGTTTGCTCTCCTGTGTTTAAAAAAACAAACTATAATTCATTAATAGGATTAAATGAGCAAATCAGTCACATTACAGTGACTGACTTGATTAATCGACTACGAGGCTTCCTGTGTTGCCTTTTTCTGATCTCATTTTCCACCTGAGTAATTGTGTAATTCCCTCTTAATGAAGGGCATTTATGCTGAATACCAATTATATTGTTTCTGTTTGTTCAGCTATGAAATTCCAGCACTACCCCCAATGTAATGATAGACAATAACATATTTTCTGTGGAACAATGACATAAAAAATGATGCATTTGTATCTTTTGTAGGTGTGGTGTTTCACTACCAGGCACAGAGCGCCCGTTATGCCCTCTCCTTTGCAGATGCCCAGCGAGTCTGCCAGGAGAACTCTGCTCAGGTGGCCACATCAGCCCAGATGTGGGCTGCATTCTACGACGGCTTTGCCAGCTGTGCGGCCGGCTGGTTGGACGATCAGACTGTCCGGTGAGGAAAGAAATGATGGCTTCGCTGTTTGCCACTTAGCTAATGTGCTCATTAGTGGGACAGACACTCTTTTTACCCGACTGAAAAGATAGTTTGAATTATTTGTGTCGGTTCTATTGTTACTGAAGGTTTGGGAAAACTGAATGCCATAATCTCTCAAATAGTGATCTCCACCTTAATTACCGGATGCGTACACCTATAAAATACGCACCTCCTACTATTATACAAAACCCAAAACCAGTGAAGTTGGCACGTTGTGTAAATCGTAAATAAAAACAGAATACACTGATTTGCAAATCCTTTTCAACTTATGTTCGATTGACTACACTGCAAAGACAAGATATTTAATTTTCGCACTGAGAGAGTTTTTTTTTTTGGGCAAATAATCATTAACTTAAAATTTAGTGGGAGCAACACATTGCAAGAACGTTGGCACTGGGGCATTTTACCGTTTCTGGGTGTTGTTGATAAATGGCTTTCGCTTTGCATAGTAGTTTTAACTTGCACTTACAGATGTAGCGACAAACTGTAGTTACTGACAGTGGTTTTCTCAAGTGTTCCTGAGCCCATGTGGTGATATCCTTTACACACTGATGACGGTTTTTGATACAGTGCTGCCTGAGGGATCGAAGGTCACGGGCATTGCCGCTTACGTGCAATGATTTCTCCAGATTCTCCGAAACTTTTGAGGACATTACGAACGGTAGATGGTGAAATCCCTAAATTCCTTGCAATTGCTCGTTGAGAAATGTTGTTCTTAAACTGTTCAACAATTTGCTCACACATTTGTTCACAAAGTGGTGACCCTCGCCTCATCCTTGTTTGTGAATGACTGAGCATTTCATGGAAGCTGATTTTATACCCAGTCATTATTGTATTATTTTTTACATTATTGTAATGATTATATTAGTGCATCGTCTGGGTCTTAAGCCTTCCTTGTCTTCAAGAACTAGTAGTTTGTCTTACGCATTCCAAATTTGATTCAAACAACCTTATCAATCAATCAATCAATCAAAGTTTATTTTTTATAGCCCTAAATAACAAGTGTCTCAAAGGGCTGCACAAGCCACAACGACATCCTCGGATGCCACATCAGGGCAAGAAAAAACTCAAGCCAATGGGATACAATGATAAACCTTGGAGGGTACTACAGATGAGGGGACCCCACATTTAAAGATTTTTTTTAAAGTAACGTATGAATTACTTTCCCTCGTAATTAATTACATTTATTTAGTAATTCTGTTAGTAACTCAATTACTTTTTTGGTAAAGGAACAAATAATTACAATTAATTACTTTGTAAAAGTAATTATCCGAACAATGGTAAGTATACGTATGGACTTCTTTGAAATAAATTAAAGTGAGGAGTAATGCCTGTTGTAATAAAGATGAGCTGATGTTTTGTGAAATGTTTTGTTTGTTCGTGTACAAATGCTACTGAACTATGCTATATTCTAATTTGCCTTCATATTGTTGTATTGTCTTTGCAGCTATTCTGTCCAGTCTGCTGAGCTTGACTGTTCTGGACATAAGGAATACTTTGCTGGAGTGAGGAACTATGGGAAAAGGGACCCAAAAGAGTTGTTTGATGTGTACTGTTTTGCAAAAGAACTGGATGGTAAATAAACTACACACTCATTAGAATTAGACGGTGTTACCCTTGATCCACAACAATACATTTATGCATGCACGGCAGTGAATATTTACTTTTAGTTGGTAGACACATTCCTGCTACAGCGATGCTTGCTGCTGAACTACATCTTAAAATAGTCTATTTATGCCTCATGAGTGACAATTCTAAAAAAAAATAGAAGAACATTGTCTCCTCCCTCCCTATGTCAAGATGCAGGTTTTAAACTAACTCCTACCTCCTGACTGTCTATTTGACAACTCAATTTTCACCTCTCGCCTCCAGGTGAGGTATTTCACGCCTCGGTCCCTGGCAGGTTGTCGCTGTCTTCTGCCTCAGATCGTTGTGTGTCCCTGGGTGGTCAGCTGGCAACAGTGGGGCAGCTTTATCTGGCCTGGAGGGCTGGCCTGGATAGCTGTGCCCCAGGTTGGCTCTCTGACGGCAGTGTACGTTACCCGGTCAGCCGGTCTCGGCAGGACTGTGGAGGGAGCAAAGCTGGGGTCCGCAGCGTGACGCCCAACGTCACCAGTGACAACGCCACGGCCCTGTATGATGCATACTGCTACAGAGGTAATGGGAATTAAGCACTGCTCACTCATCGCATGATGCTGCTTTTTGCCTGAACTAGGTCTGCTTTTTACACAATAGTTGTGCAAGAAAGGCATTTTGTCATCTGCTTGTCAACACTGGCAGTAAATGGATTAATACTGATTCTTTTATTGCATGCATTTATGTGTACCGTATATTCCGGGCCATAGGGCGCACCGGATTATAAGGCGCACTGCTGATGAGCGGGTCTTGTCAGGTCTAGTTTCATACAAAAAGCGCACCGGATTATAGGGCGTATTAAAAGGTTCATATTATTAATTTTTTTTCTAAATGGAAAACACTTCCTTGTGGTTTACATAACATGTAATGGTGGTTCTTTGGTCAAAATGTTGCATAGATTATGTTTTACAGATCATCTTCAAGTCGCTTTCTGACAGTCGCTTCAGGATGCGCCGTTTTATGGGTGGTCTTATTTACGTAGCTCACTTTCGGCAGCGTCTTCTCCCCGTCATCTTTGTTGTAGCGGTGTAGCGTGCAAGAACAGGAGTGGAAGAAGTGTCAAAAGATGGTCCTAACTGTTTTAATGACATTCAGACTTTACTTCAATCAATAACGGAGCAACATCTCCTCATCCGTGGCTCACTAGTGCAACAACAACACCGGAAATGTGTCCCGTGAAAAAACGTCCGACCGGAACTCTCTAATAACTAAAGTTCCTTGGGTGAATAATGTAAGCTCACTACACCGGTATGTTTTAGCGCTTTCATGGCGAATTTACTGACAGATATAAGTAAGAACTTTACACTACTTTATATTACAAATAGCAACAGCGGAGGATAAATGTCCCATAACAAGAAGATAGACAAAAAGACGAAGCTTATCGACTACGGCGGACTACAAAGGCGGACGCGCACAAATGTTCAGGATTTATGCAGATCCCAAATACAGATCAGCAGGTACCAGAAGGTAAGAAAAGTTGCCTTTGCATAATATTGCGAAACAAAACGCCAGATAATATGTCTAACCTTGTACACACACCATAATAATACTCGTATGTTGAAGCACAGTACAATCAATCAAGCGGTGCGGCTTCATAGCTTACCAAAGTCATTTTGGTGTTGTTTACTTGAGTCATATTGCAGTCTACACGTATCTTTTATGTTTGACTTCACCATGTACCAAATAAAATAGCTTTGCGGTCGGTAAGCACAACCAAAATTATTCCGTGCATTAGGCGCACCGGGTTGTAAGTCTTCACGTATCTCTTATGTTTGACTGCCATCATATTGCAGTCTACACGTATCTCTTGTGTGTGACTGCCATCATACTGCAGTCTACACGTATCTCTTATGTGACTGCCATCATATTGCAGTCTACACGTATCTCTTATGTGATAGCTTTGAGGTCAGTTAGCACAACCAAATGTATTCTGTACATTAGGCGCACCGAAAGACATGCACCTGGGGATAGGTTGATTGGCAACACTAAATTGGCCCTAGTGTGTGGATGTGAGTGTGAATGTTGTCTGTCTATCTGTGTTGGCCTTGCGATGAGGTGGCGACTTGTCCAGGGTGTACCCCGCCTTCCGCCCGATTGTAGCTGAGATAGGCTCCAGCGCCCCCCGCGACCCCAAAAGGGAATAAGCGGTAGAAAATGGATGGATGGATGGAGGGTTATAAGGTGCGCTGTCGAGTTTTGAGAAAACGAAAGGATTTTAATTGCGCCTTATATTCCGAAAAATACGGTAATCATTGAGGCAACTGATATAAAGTACTCTGAAATGAAATTGGCAAACACTGTAGTATTGACACCAAAAGATGAAGTGCTGAGACTTCACCGTGTGCTCCATTTGAATCCATATGTCTTTACCACTTTTTGTAACGTCTTATGTAACGGATGGCAGCTAGTGTCGCTGAGTGGTAGTTCATTGTTTAAAGCTCACTCACCGACACCTTATCAGCTCCAGTGGACAGTGGGTTGATAGCCCAGGCTTTTAGTCTACCGGCTAGCAAGCGCTTAACCCTCAATCGGAGGAAATGCGGAATGCAGGGATAGACCATGCATTCCTGTATATATACAGTGGAAAAAAAGGGCCCAAATATATGTAAAATGTTATACATTTATCTACTACTTAATTACAGTGAAACCATGATTTAGAACAGGGGTCCCCAAACTACGGCCCGCGGCCCGGATTCGGCCCGCCAGTATCCAAAATCCGGCCCGCGGAAAGTCCCAAGTTTAAAAAAATAAAAAAATAAAAATCTTTAATCTGTCCTTTCTAATCCATTTTCTACCGTTTGCTACTCTTGGTGTCTCTTAGCCGCTCAGGCAAATCCTATGGTCTAAAAATGCATTTTTCCATCGATAACGTGACATCAAGTGCGCACTCTTTCAGTCAATTAGTGCACGAGGAATATATATATCCATCCATCCATGTTCTACCGCTTGTCCCTTTTTGGTGTCGCGGGGGGTGCTGTAGCCTATCTCAGCTGCATTCGGGCGAAAGGCGGAGTACACCCTGGACAAGTCGCTACTTCATCACAGGGCCAACACTGATAGACAGACAACATTCACACTCACATTCACACACTAGGGCCAATTTAGTGTTGCCAATCAACCTATCCCCAGGTGCATGTTTTTGGCGGTGGGAGGAAGCCGGAGTATCCGGAGGGAACCCACGCAGTCACGGGGAGAACATGCAAACTCCACACAGAAAGATCCCGAGCCCTGGATTGAACCCAGGACTACTCAGGACCTTCGTATATATATATATATATATATATATATATATACACACACACACACATAGAACGGCCAAATTGTTTTAACCCAATGCGGCCCCTGAGTCAAAAGGTTTGGAGACCCCTGATTTAGAAACTTACCGTATTTTTCGGACTGTAAGGCACCCTACTGGCCTAGTGGTTAGAGTGTCCGCCCTGAGATCGGTAGGTCGTGAGCTCAAACCCCGGCCGAGTCATACCAAAGACTATAAAAATGGGACCCATTACCTCCCTGCTCGGCACTAAGCATCAAGGGTTGGAATTGGGGGTTAAATCACCAAAAATGATTCCCGGGCGCGACATTGCTGCTGCCCACTGCTCCCCTCACCTTCCAGGGGGTGAACAAGGGGATTGGTCAAATTTCACCACACCTAGTGTGTGTGTGACAATCATTGGTACTTTAACTTAACTTAACTTAAAATCTTTTCATTTTCTCAAAACTCGACAGTCCGCCTTATAACCTGGTGCGCCTAATGTACGGAATAATTCTGGTTGTGCTTACTGACCTCAAAGCTATTTTATTTAGTACATTGTGCAGTCAAACATAAGAGATACGTGTAGACTGCAATATGACTCAAGTAAACAACACCAAAACTTTAAATGTTCCATTGAAAATATAGAACATTACACACGGCGCTCACACGTGCCGACGCCGTAGTCAATAAGCTTCTTCTTTTTCCTCTATCTTCTTGTTATGGGACATTCATCTTCCGCTATTGCCATTTCTAATACAAAGTAGTGTAAAGTTCTTACTATATCTGTCAGTAAACTCGCCATGAAAGCACTAAAACATACTGGTGTAGTGAGATAAATTATTTACCCAAGGAACATCAGTTATTAGAGAATGTTCCGGTCAGACGGTTTTTCACGGGACACATTTCCGGCGTTGTTGTTGCATTAGTGAGCCACGGATGAGGAGATAGGGATGATGTTCGTTAAAACAATTATCGAGTTCGAGCCCATTATCGAATCCTCTTATCGAACCAATTCCTTATCGAATCTCTTATCGTATCCAGATAGGTTGTTGTGTGTGCACTGAGTTCCAAAAGCCATAGATGTTAAATGACTGGGCCGGCACGCTGTTTATATGGAGGAAAAGCGGACGTGACTGAGGACAGCATGCGGCCGTTATAGGGTGAAAGTTTCAGGTGAGAGAGGACGCTAAAGGCACGCCCCCAGTGAGCATATAGTGCTGCTATGTGCGTTGTAAATAAAAAAAAATTGCCGACAAACACATCCCCAACATGGACGAGGTGCCGCTCACTTTCGACATCCCAGTGAAGCACACTGGAGAAGAAGGGGACCAGCACGGTAGCGAATCGATATGCACAACGGTGCGAGAGAAGTCGGCTTTTACTGTTGTGCTAGCTTGCTATGCTAATGGACAACGAGGCTGACTTTGAAAATGACGAGAGGGAATCTGTCGTGTTTGATGGAGAACTTGCCCAGCTGTTCATTTCGGACACAGAAGATGAGGACTTTGATGGATTTGTGGATGAGGATCAGTGTTGGGACTAACGCGTTACTTAGTAACGCCGTTAGTTTCGGCGGTAACTGGTAATCTAACGCGTTATTTTTTATATTCAGTAACTCAGTTACCGTTACTACATGATGCGTTACTGCGTTATTATATGTTATTTTTTTATGTAGTATCGGCTAGAAACAGAAGATCTGAGTGTGTTTTATTGGAGCGCTGCGGTGTCATCCTTCTGAATCTCTCGTGTCACAAGCCGGAGAAGAGAGACGTCTGGGTGTGGCGTAGCTGCAGTTTAGTTTTTTAACATGGAGATATTATCACTACTGTAACCGAGGGTTTATATATGTCGCCTATACTGTATAAAACTACAAAATAACAAACACGGAGGCTCCAGTTTTACACAAGGACCACTTTATTTCCTTTCTTTTCAAAACCTCCGCTCCACCACAACGTGTCACCACTTTCGCTCTTAGCGCCTTCAAAATAAGAGCTCAAGGCATATACTGTATAACAGCTTATATGGAATTTAACATCACAAAGAGGCAAGCCCATAAAAATAGGTTACACTACTTTTCTTTTGTTGAGCACAAAGAAAATAACATTTTAGTTAAATGTAAGTTGTGTCTTGGATCAAAGATCCCATCTACTGCCCAAAACAGCAATTCAAATCTGCTGAAACAGCTACAAAAGCAACATGCTTTGACGAAGCTCGTAAAGAGACACACTTCACCTCCGAAGCAACAGCGGCTGGATTTTAACGAGGCACTGCTAGCCAAGACAACATTGATAGAGCCATTGCAGTGTATGTGCTGGAAGACATGCAGGCTATTTCTACAGTGGAGTCACCCGCTTTCAGGCAGCTAATTAGCATGATATCGGCGTTCAAACAGCAAATGGCACGAAAACATTTTCCAAGCTCCTGGACACAGTGGACAGTGAGCACATAAACATGAAAAGCGAGCTCAAGAAGACACTCCAAACTCTGCCTCTGCTCATCATTCAGCACTGAAGGTACACACACTCTTGTCAATTCTTTTTTATACTCTTTTATTCTAGACTTCTAGAGTATTTGATTATCACATCACTCTAAATGTATAGACTATAAAGTTCACAAATATAAAGAGGGATCCTAGTGGGCCAGGCCAATCTTTCCTTTTCTCTAAACTAAAACTGGGGAAATACGTAGTGTTCTGGACTTCAGACATGATTTTATTTCAGAATTCCTTGAGAGAGAAAAACGCCTGGTTAGGCTTTGTGTATGTAAAGTTAAAGTTAAAGTACTTCCTTGGTTTCCAGCCATGTTGTTATTATGCTGTTTGTTACTTATGTATGTTATGTTGCAGCTATTTAAAATAGTTTTGTCAATTTGTTCTGGCCTGAAATAAGTTGGCTCTTTGAAACATATCTTTGTCTTTGTGTGTTGTATGTAGACCACATTGCTTAGCAGAGTTCAGTGATGCAAATGCATGTCAAGTTAATCAACAGATTGTATTATTCTCCAGTGCAATAAATACTGAAATGAAGGCTAAAAGGCCATTAATGGGAGCTTTAAGAAAAAAAGAAGTAACTAAATAGTTACTTTTCACAGTAACGCATTACTTTTTGGTGTAACTGAGTTAGTAACTGAGTTACTTTTTAAATAAAGTAACTGTAATTAGTTACTAGTTTTCAGTAACTAACCCAACACTGATGAGGATGGATCAAAAAATAATGTGAGTACATTGATAAATACTTCAATAAAGTACAACCGAACTCAGCTTTGCTCCTGCTGCCTTTTTAAAACAGCGTCCATGCATGCTAGCGTATGTTTAACCATGCCTGCGCCCAAAAATACACTGCGCCTTATTTATGCGTTAAATACAGAAATAGCACCCGTAACTGACACGGCGCCTTTTAATACGGTGCGCCCTATGGTCGCGAACATACGGTAAAGTGGCTTCGATAACGGGGACCGGTTCTCAAAAAGGGATTTGATTCCATGGAATCGGTTCTTTTCTTATCGAACAATCGGGAGAACCGGTTTCGAACATCATCCCTATAAAGAGATGCTGCTCTGTTATTGATTGAATTAAAGTCTGAATGTCATTAAAACAGTTAGATCCATCTTTTGACACTTCTTCCACTCCCGTCCTTGCATGCCACACCGTTACAACAAAGATGACGGGGAGAAGACGCTGTCGAAGGTGAGCCACGTAAATAAGACCGCCCACAAAACGGCGCATCCTGAAGCGACTGTTAGAAAGCGGCTTGAAGATGATCTGTAAAACATAATCTATGCAACATTTTGACCAAAGAACCACCATTACATGTTATGTAGACCACAAGGAAGTGTTTTACATTTAGAAAAAAAAAATATATATATATATGACCCCTTTAATGCGCCTTATAATTCTTTTGTATGAAAATAGACAGTGTGCCTTATAATTCGATGCGCCCTATGGTCCGGAAAATACGGTAATAAAATACTTTTTTACAGTATAAAAATACACTAGCTGCTACAGTACTACTTTTTTGTTGCGGTAAGCCAAGGTCCAAGAAGCTCTCCCTCCCTCCAAGTAGATGTTGTAGAAGCCGTGCATTCTGTCTGTAATAACAATGATGGCACATGCCAAGGCCGCTCTTGTAACTATGGCAACAGTGAATCCGGAGCTCCATCTTTAACACGGTCATGTAGCTGTAAAAATGCTGGATTGACACAAGCGGTGGAAATAGGAGGGGGAGGATTTTCTTTAGTATCTTTAAAACTACTTTATCTGTATCTATTGCCAATGTCTATTTTTGTAGGTAAAGTGAAGAGCACCGACACCATCTCACAGATCTACAGTTCCCTGTGGAAGCCATGGAGCTACCTCACGCGCCCAAGTACTGAATCCACAAGGTCACAGAGTCCAGAGCTGTCAAGTCCGCCACCAACTCCCAAAGGTTTTACATGCAATGTCTTATACCACATATGATTCATCTGTTAATCAAGCAATGTTATAGATGGATTTTGTCAATAAATGTAGGATCCACAAACAAGCACTCTTCATCTAACTGGACTGGACTAGTGGACCTTGATGAGGAGGATTCCCTTCACGGTGTCAACGCTTGTAAGGAGGAGTTCATGATGCTTGCGTTGATGTCCAGACAAATAGGATAAATAACTACTAAGTTCCCTGCAGCGTCAGACCCATGGTCCTCAGACGCATCGGATTCTTACGTGACTCTTCAAGTGGTCCTGGGTCAAAGCGTCGACTGGGGGGAACCATTTGAGCCCGACTCTCCTGAGTTCCTCCGACCCCCTGTGGCCCCAACGCCTGCTGAGAAGAAGGTCAGACATTTTTCTAAACAGTATACTTGACTATCATGGCACCTTTGAGGTTTGAGGTTTTTGATTCCCGATATATGGATCAGTTTGAACTATTAAAAAACAAGGCAATTAATGCAGTTTACATAAAATACATAAAAAACACAAAAACTTGATATCTACAAGTCTGAAGTCGGTGAAAGTGATTTTTTTTATCTTACATTTTTATTGTAATTTATAAAAAGGACCATTTTGGGACCTAAGTGTAAAAATTACCAGTGTTTTTGAAAACAATTTAAAATGGTCGGTTCAGTTATTGACCAAGACTGCAATTACTGTATCCCAAATATTTCCCATTTCACTGGAATTTTGGCAAAACATTGCATATTTTGTGTTTTACCTATTGAAAAAAAAATCAGGGGTTCTTATGACATAAAAGGCATAATAATAATATGTAAATGATTTTAAAAAAAACTTCTCTGGTTAGGTTTAAAATTGCTGAAAGTTTTGATGCGGTGAAAGTCGACACCATTTTTTCTTACTGTGTATACAACTTTATTATTACACTTTTATGAGGCAGACTTGTTTAGTGTGTAACTTCGTTTTAAAGGGGTCACAAGGATAGGTCATTGTGATGAGATACTCTATTTGTGAATGTTCTGAACTCCTGTTTCCTTGCAAGTGTTCGTATTGAGCAGATGTGGAAAGACACAGTTCATTAATTGCGCCCATCCCTAATAATGCAAGGTGATCTCTGGGATTGTCAAATCCTTCTGGAAGCCTTGGAACTACATGTTGGGAACTGGTGACGATGAGGAGACCGAAACAGGAACCCAAAAAGGGCCCACGAGCGAAAAAGCGACAAAAAAAAAGGATGAAGGGAATTTGTCCAGTACAACATCACCAGGTAAGTACAGTAGTTTAATACTTTGTTTACTCTTCTCTAATCCTTACAGCACATTAACTAGAATTATAATTATTCAAAAGAAAAACAGTCATCTAACTGTGCATTAGCATGTCAGAAAAGATGGGGTGTTTGTACAAATGTGCCTTCAATTATGCAAATAACATGCAGCCATAATTATTATTATCAATCATCTGAGGTTTGCTGCTTTAAAACCTCAGAATAGCTGCAAGTGTTGCTGTGTTTTCTAACATTATTACTTTAGGATCTTGTTGCAGTGCAAAAGACCAAAACACACAATTGCATTGAGATTTGCTTATAATAATTGCTTTTGTACCAGCAAAACCTCACTTGAAAGGGTGGGTGATACTGCTATTTATACAAAGTATTTACCTAGTTTTTACCTTCTTTATAATTTCTTACGTCACCGTATGTTAAAGGCATTCATTGCCGAACAGCAATGAAAAGATACATTTAATTGCAGGGGAATTTTTTTCCCTACAATGCATATGCTATAAATGTAATACAATATTGTATATTTACTTTTCATTGAGATTGTAGGCAAAAAAAAAGATCAATAAATGTGTTTATGAACAATTAAACAAAATACACAATATACAATATAAACAAAATAGTAAAATAATTTGCTTTTATTACATAGAATTGTTTGAGAAAAATAAAGTGCAGAAATAACTAATCAAAAACAAAAAGTACTATTGGCTCTCATTAAAAAAAAACGCTGATATGTGTGAAAATAAACATTAAAGAAACAGACTTGTCAATGGATTGATCTCATCACGCAAATATGGAGTCATTCACTCTCTGTTCCTGTCATTTCACAGCATTAATGTCTCTCTGGTTCTGGCTAATAGGGAGAGCTAATATTAGCACAGCATCATGTACTGCATATTAGAGAACATCTCGACTCCCCATTAATGCAGTCAAATGATGGGGGGCAAAAAAAAACTTTTAACTTCCTTTTGATGTTACAACGATTTGGGAGGTTTTAAACATACTGAGACTTGGTTCAAGTCAGGGGAAAGTAGTTACCCCGTAAGTGGTTTGTATGTAAATATTTAACATGTAATTATTGCGTTTCAAAGTCAAACTGCCTCAATCACAACCATGCTATATTAACGATATACATTTATGTATACATGCATCCATGTATACATTTCATATAAGAACAAAAACAATTCAACACTTTCTTAAAATTGATGCTAAATGAGGTGGGTGTAACAAAAGTCTTCCATGGCAGGCCAGTTAAAGTCTATAAGCAAGCAGCTAGCCTTCAACATTAGCGGCTAACATAGGGGGTTTTTTTGGTTTGTTTCCCTGGCATGAAGCGACGGTACACTTTACACCAGGGGTCTTTAACGTTTTCCAGGCCAAGAAACCCCAAATTGATAGAGAAATGGAGCGAGGAACCCCGACTAATATATCTTGTAAATAAATTGTGTTTTAGATTAAACTGGTCCTTAAAGGTACCTTGTTATTGTGCAATACTTAAAATACTCAAATACTACAGTATAGCGCTGCTAATCACCAGTTGGCAACTACTACATGCTAATCGCTAGCAGGCAACTAGGACCGCTAATCGCTAGCTTGCAACTCGTTCAACTAATTTTGAGGTGGCCACTAGTGCGCTAATCGCTATCTATCTTAAATGCCAAGATAAATATTATAATATAATTATTCATGTTTTTATTTCAAACCTGCAAGGTATAGTGAGTAAGGTGGCCATTTGTAAACTACACTACAATGTGTTGAATCAATGTTAATCTGGTGTACTTCATGACATTAAAATGTTTAGAACAATTCTGGTTAAAAGATATAACAACATATGAAAAAAAGTCTAATCAACCAAAAATTTCACGACCCCCCTGCAGTACATCTGCGGACCCCCGGTTGAAGACCTTCGCTCTACACCATGAATGTGTGTGTGTGTGTGTGTTCACTTTATCAAACAGTATAGTTTTAATGTTGTATAATACAAAACCCAAAACCAGTGAAGTTGGCACGTTGTGT
Organism: Nerophis lumbriciformis; assembly: GCF_033978685.3. NCBI lineage: Eukaryota > Metazoa > Chordata > Actinopteri > Syngnathiformes > Syngnathidae > Nerophis > Nerophis lumbriciformis. Next base: position 1,450,043 of record NC_084566.2, read on the forward strand.
AAATCGTGAATGAAAAACAGAATACAATGATTTGCAAATTCTTTTCAACTTATATTCAATTGAATAGACTGCAAAGACAAGATATTTAATGTTCCAACTGGAAAACGTATTTTTTTGCTAATATTAGCTCATTTGTAATTTGATGCCTGCAACATGTTTCAAAAAAGCTAGCACAAGTGGCAAAATAGACTGAGAAAGTTGAGGAATGCTCATCAAACACTTATTTCGAACATCCCACAGGTGAACAGGCTAATTGGGAACAGGTGGGTGCCATGATTGGGTATAAAATCAGCTTCCATGAAATGCCCAGTCATTCACAAACAAGGATGGGGTGATGGTCACTACTTTGTCAAAAAATGCCTCAGTAAATTGTTTAAGAACATTTCTCAACCAGCTATTGCAAGGAATTTAGGGATTTCACCATCTACGGTCCGTCATATCATCAAAATGTTCAGAGAATCTGGAGAAATCACTGCACGTAAGCAGCAAGGCTGAAAACCAACATTGAATGCCCGTGACCTTCGATCCCTCAGGCGGTACTGCATCAAAAAGCAACATAAGTGTTAGGAACTCGCATGGCTGCAGTTCTTTGTGACCCCAAGATGCAAGAACCAGGAGGCCGATGAACAGGTAAGATGATTTTAATGTCATCAACAGAGAAAATTAAGCAGTCTTGCAAGTAAACGTTCCAAACATAAAGCGATCTTCGAGCACTGAGGAGTGCTCGAGACAGCATAAATAGAACAAATACTGATTGGCGGCAGGTGTGGACCAGCTGCCAATCAACAGCAGGTGAGTGAACAAACACAGTGCTCAGCGGGACAAGCAGGAAGTGGAAACCAAAATAAGAGGACTTTTGGGAAGTAAATACAAAACAAGGAAACAAACAGAAATTAAGTGACAGATCGTCACAGGATCCGCCGTCCCCCTTAAGGAACAGATTCTAGATGTTCCCAGGAAGAAGAAAAAAACGGAAAGAGTTCAAAAGTCAAGGGAGGGCAGAGGGAGAACTTTGCGGAGGGTCGCCAGGCCAAATGTCCCCGCAGCCAGCGAGGAAGAGTTAGGTGACGGTGATGCGTTGAGCACCGCTGCATTTGGCGAGGCGGGCAACCACGGAACGGCCACATCAGTGGCCGATGAGGAGGCGGAAGTGAGTGGTACCGGCGCACCAGCAGCCGTAAAGGTCTATGGCCGGGTCCTGCGCATTGCTCTTGAAAGCGCGGAGGGAGTCCATATTACGGCCGCGTCTCTGGCCGACGAGGAGGAGGTCGCTGAGCCGGCTGCAACGGTGTTGATGTCAGCGTCATGGGCGGAGTCATCGACAATGCTGACGGCGTCATTGGAGGAGTTGTCGATGCTGCTGACAGCGTCATGGGTGGATCCGCTGCCGACGATGAAGATGGTGATGAGGAAGATGGCGGCGCCGTGTGAAAACCCGCCAATGAAGATGATGTCGTGAGAGGAGGCGGCGACAACGGGGATGACAGCGGCGTGTGCTTCACCACACCGCTGCCGGTAGTAGCCCCCCCTCACTAGGCGGCTGGGATAAGGAGTTCCCGGTTGTCGGTGTCCCCCGGTGCGAAAACCAGGTACTGGCGGAAGGGGCCAGGAGAAGGGACAACGACACGTCCTTCGCCGACATACTTGCCAACCCTCCCGGATTTTCCGGGAGATTCCCGAAATTCAGCGCCTCTCCCGAAAACCTCCCGAGACAAATTTTCTCCCTGAAGCAGTGGATCTGTTGGTCTGAAATCCATACTGGCTCTCACTCAACAGCATGTTCTTTTCAATAAAACTGTCTAATTTTTCTACAAATATTTTTTCAATTATTTTAGAAAATTGTGACAGCAGTGACACTGGTCTGTAATTAGTAAATCTATGTTTATCTCCCGTTTTAAAGAGTGGAATTACCTTTGCTACCTTCATTCTATTTGGAAAGGTCCCTGTTTGAAAATAAATATTAAAAACATAACAAAGAGGTTTGATGGTACAGTCAGTCTTTTTCACAAGTATCATGTCTATACCATCACTGTCTGTTGATGTCTTATTTTTCAGTTTTGTTACCACCGATACAATTTAATTTTCACTAACGACCTCGGATAAGCGTAAGAACATGGATGGATGGATCTCCTAGAAGCATGGACTGTAGCACTTTGCTTCCCCCTCTCCATCCACTGTGTATATCTTTATGTTCTCCAATACTCTCTGCCAATTTGGGTTCAACATTCACAAAAAATAATTGAATCCATTCGCCACTTCATTCATGTTTTTTATCATCTTATTTTGGCTTGGTGGGTTTGTAATAATAATAATAATAATAACTGGGATTTATATAGCGCTTTTCTAAGTACCCAAAGTCGCTTTACATGTAGAACCCATCATTCATTCACACCTGGTGGTAAGCTACTTTCATAGCCACAGCTGCCCTGGGGTAGACTGACGGAAGCGTGGCTGCAATTTGCGCCAACGGCCCCTCCGACCACCACCTATCATTCATCATTCAATTCACCGGTGTGAGTGGCACCGGAGGCAAAGGGTGAAGTGTCCCGCCCAAGGACACAACGGCAGCGATTTTTTTGGATGGTAAGAGGCGGGGAGCGAACCTGCAACCCTCAGGTTTCTGGCACGGTTGCTCTACCCACTACGCCATGTGGGTAGAGCATGTTTTTCCTATTACCTTGTTCAGAATATTCCAAGTTCCTTTGATATTGTTTTTATTTTTTTCTAGTAAATTATTATAATATTCTTTTTTAGCTTGTCTCATAATTGTTATCAATTTGTTTTTGTAAACCTTATATTTTGTTTCAGCATCCTTTGTTCTTACTTTTACCAAGTCTCTATAAAATTTGTTTTTCTTTTTACAAGCATTCTGTAGTCCCTTTATAATCCAAAGCTTTTTATTGTAGCTGTCTCTTTGTTTCCACACATTCAAACAATGCTTTTCATACAATAATAAATATATATTAAGAAAAGCCTTATATGCAGCATTTGCCTCTCCCACATACACCTCATTCCAGTCTGCTTCAAATAAGTCCTTCCTAAACTTATTTATTGCCTCTTCAGTCCTTTTCCTTACATACCTATGGGTTTTCTCCTCCCTCTTTCTATACATTTGACAGTCATAAGTAAGAAACACGGGTAAGTGGTCACTTATATCATTAATTACTAGTCCACTTTTTATATTATGTTCTATGACATTTATGAAGATGTGATCAATTAACGTTGCACAATTTGTCGTTTTTCTACTGGGTTTGGTGATCAATGGATAAAGCCCTCTACTATATACCACATCCAAGAAGTCTCTTGTTGATTTATTTCTGGGTGAGCTTAGCAGGTCTATGTTATAGTCGCCACACATGACGAATGTTTTCTTTTCCTTTACCTTACACAATAATTATTCCAAACTATCAATAAATGCTTCTACCTTAGACCCAGGTGTTCTATATAAACACGTAACAATAACATTTCTCTTCTTTTCTATGTCTACCTCCACAGTTACACATTCAAATAAATCATCAATTACCACTGTCATATATTCCACAGGTTTGCATTCAACAGTCAACAAAATATTAAGTTAACAAAGCATTAGGTATCTTGTATTTGCAGTTTATTCAATTGAATATAAGTTGAAAAGGATTTGCAAATCATTGTATTCTGTTTTATTTACCATTTACACAACGTGCCAACTTCACTGGTTTTGGGGTTTGTATATGAATTGCGCAGGTAGCAGTTTAAATGTTTATTCTCAATGTTAAATCAATGTATTTTGATGTAATTTGTCATTTGAAGGGTGCACCCCAGAAAGACTAGCGACCGCTCTAGCAGACGCTAATTGGGATCCAAATAAATCAGCCAGAAAAGTGACTTTCCTTGTTCTTGTTTTGGTTTCCTCCACAGGTTTCTTCTCGATGGGAAGTTCAGCATCCACTGATCCCTTAAGGAAGAACACAACCCTATCAAATGAAGAACCAGCAACCCATTTGGTGTCTTCTCCTGCTTCTAATAATTCTGTGACAACAGCAGGAACCACCATTGTGGGGACACCAGACCCACATCCCTCCACCACTTCCAACCCAGCCCCTGAAACAACATCATCTGGCATGGAAACCGTGTGGGTCCGTGTGAACGCTAAGACCACCACCCAGTCCAGTGAGAAGAAGGAGACCACGGCGAGCTCTCAATCCACTTCTAGAGGAGGCCGAGGCCGAGGCCGAGGGAAGAAGAACAAAGGGGAGGAGAGAAGCAGAGAAGAAAAGAGCAAAGGGGAAGATGAAGGAAGCGGTGAGATTACTGCTGCAGAGGCCAAAGGGGAGATACAAGTTTCCCGACGGCCAGTTGGAACCAGTAGACCAAGGGAAAGATCCAGGTCAAGAGAAAGGGGTCACAGGAAAGGACATACCACCACCACAATCATCAGCACCACCACGATGGCTGCCAGCACTTCTGAGCCCACAGTGATGTCCACAACTAGGGAGGAGAATGTTGCTTTTACCAATACATCCTCCACCATCGTGCCCACTGAGACCCAACCCCTGTCTGACCAACCAGACTTGAATGCCTCATCTTCATCATCCTCACCATCACCACTTGTCACATCATCCACCTCTCCTTCCTTACCTCCATCCCCATCCCTGTCGGATACATCTCTTTCCCCTTCAGCACCATCCTCTTCCCTGCCTCCATCCCCTTCTCCAACAACTCCTTCTCCATCTCCTCCCTCCTCGGACAACAGCAACAACACTTCCCAAACATCGCTGGAATGGGTTCCAGTCCAGAGAGTGACGGTCCTGAACGTCTCTCTGGAATCTCCTCCCGTAGAGGAGGAACCCGCCTGGTCTCAAACGGTGGGCTCGGGGTCCCTGTTACCCGGCAACATGGAGGAGGAGAGCAACAGATTTAACGTCAGCAATGTCACTCCGGTTCCAGCTGGTGAGCATTGCAGTTCTGCTTTATTTGAACACTGTTCTTTATAATTATATCAGTTGTAGTATATTTGAGCAGTGACACATTTGTTATATGCTGTTGTGTTTTGCCGTACAATACCACCCACCCGTTGGTCAGCTGTTGTAAGTGGGGGAAAAACTCCGCAAAAACAAGATGGCTGACGGACGTGCGGCTCTGCATAGCAGGGTGGAAATATCTGTCCATTCCTTCTGTTATAAGAGACTCTTGCAGGTATACACATTTGGGGCAACTAAAAAGTAATATAATTGTTAGAATCCCTAATTGTTGATTTGAGAAAATCAAGATTTCTACCGCTTTTCCCCTCCCGGTGGCTGGAGTCCACTATATTGGACATCAGGCATCACTGGCTATACTGTATTAAGTATTGCTGTAATTTTGTCGTATTCAAAAATACTTTATCTGCAGTAACTTTTTGACCGCAAATAAATTACCGTATTTTTCAGACTATAAGGCGCACTTAAAATCCTTTAATTTTCTCAAAACTCGACAGTGCGCCTTATAACTCGGTGCGCTTTATGTACGGAATAGTTCTGTTTTTGCTTACCGACCTTGAAGCTATTTTATTTGGTACATGATGAAATGATAAGTGTGACCAGTAGATGGCAGTTACACATAAGAGATACGTGGAGACTGCAATATGATGGCAGTCACACATAAGAGATACGTGGAGACTGCGAAATGACTCAAGTAAACAACACCAACATTTTATATGTTCCATTGAAAATATAGAACATTACACACGGCGCTCAAAAATCTATCAAAATGTTTAAGTACGACTTTGGTAATCTATGAAGCCGCACCGCTTGATGGATTGTACTGTGCTTCAACATACAAGTATTATTATGGTGTGTGAATAAGGTAAAACATATTATCTGGTGTTTTGTTTCGCAATATTATGCAAAAGCAACGTTTCTTACCTTCTGGTACATGCTGATCTGTATTTGGGATCTGCATAAGTTCTGAAAAATTGCGCGAGTCCACCTTTGTAGTCTGTGCCAACACCGTAGTCGATAAGCTTCTTCTTTTTTTCTATGTTCTTTTTATGGGACATTCATCCTCCGCTGTTGCCATTTCTGGCGTTGTTGTTGCACTAGTGAGCCACGGATGAGGAGATGATGCTCCCTTATTGATTTAAGTAAAGTCTTAATGTCATTAAAACAGTTAGCGCCATCTTTTGACACTTCTTCCACCCTTGCACGCTACACCGCTACAACAAAGATGACTGCGAGAAGACGCTGTCGAAGGTGAGCCACGTAAATAAGACGGCCCACAAAACGGCGACGGTCAGAAAGCGGCTTGAAGATGATCTGTAAAACATAATCTATGCAACATTTTGACCAAAGAACCACCATTACACGTTATGTAGACCACAAGGAAGAGTTTTCCATTTAGAAAAAAAAAGAAGAAAAAAAGACTCCTTTAATGCGCCCTATAATCCGGTACACTTTATATATAAAAAAAGATCGAAAATAGACCATTCATCAGCAGCTCGCCCGCTCTACGGTCCGGAAAATACGATGATTGTTAGAAACCCTGATTGTTGATTTTGTTATTTGAGAAAATTAACAATTCTACCGTTTGTCCCTCCCGGGTGGCTGGAGTCCACTATTTTGGACATCAGGCATCACTGGCTATACTGTATTTAGTATTGCTGTAATGTTGTCGTATTCGAAAATACTTTATCTGCAGTAACTTTTAGGTCGCAAATCAATTGGTGTATATGGGAATATTTTTATTAGAATCCAGTAATATTTCATGGATGTTAGTGCTATAGTGTTTCTAAAAAAGTTATTGTTGAAGTCCAGAGGCTCAATGATTTGCACTACATTTAAGAGCATTACAATATGTTGCAATTTTACAACGCATTGTTAAAGATCATTAGAAACGTTTTTTGTTGTGTCCACAAAATTTTATTTGATTAAATAGTCATTTAGCAAAATCAATTAAAAAATGCGTAAAGGGCGGATTTTAATGAAACTTTCAAGAAATTTTGTGGGTGATCCGGATCACCGTCTGGATTCAGGACTTTTTTTTTTACTAATAGGAGGTAGGGCTTTTGTAGAGTCTATACCAGAGCTGGGCAAATATTTTGACTCGGGGGCCACATTGGGAGAAAAAAATATGTCTCGGGGGGCCAATGTGTATGACTGTATAAATGATATATCAATCAATCAATCAATCAATCAATTAATTGTCACACACACTAGGTGTGGTGAAATTTGTCCTCTGCATATACACATTTAGCTGTAAAAATCTGCTGTGTGTTTGGGTCCCTTTTTTCAGGAACACTAATACCAAAAGTCACAATGTCTGGTAGAATTCTAAAAACGTTATGACAGACCACCTCAAAAAAACAGAAAGGAATTTTACAGTTTTTTACTGAAAGGGACACCCACAATGTACATGAAAATAAAGAAAGTGGGATTTACAATATTAACTATGAACAATAAAACACTGAATATTAACAACATATGAACGTCGCTCCTCTTTTACTTCTCAGACCAGCTCCTCGATCGTTGTGTATCTTTTACAATAAAGCAAAACACAACAAAAATTAAAAAAAACAGCAAAATATGAATGCAAAGTGTAATAAACACCTACAATATGATATATTATCACTTTTATGCAGAAATTTGTTGTAAAAATCTGCTTCCGCATCTGTTTGTGACACACGAGTTTTGGGCTGGCTGCTCTGAAAACAAATCCCGCCCACTCTGCTTTTCCTGGTCTGAGCTGCTGTGACGTAGATTACCGTAATAACTCCTATAACACTCAAAAGCGCAGATTTCGACCATTGAAATACTTTAAATAGTTCAAGACTTACGGTCATTTAAAATCAGCACTGCACATCATAATGGCGGCTACAGTTTTGATGTTAAAGGTCTAAAAAAATTCTGTAGAATGTCTGGCGGCCCGGATTGAAAATCTTAACAGACAGCATGTGGCCCACGGGCTGTATTTTGCCCAGGTCTGGTCTATACAATATACCGGTATTTCAATAAATTAACCCATAACACATGTCACCAACTGCTTGAGATATTTTTTTTGATTAAATAAAAATTCATTTTTTTTAATGGCTATAAATAAATCTAACCACCATAAGTAGTTTTGGAGTTTAAAATAATTAGTTGAAGTGTTATAGAGCTACAAAGAGCGATTCAACTTCATATTTTCAGTATTTTGGTCCATGTGTGGGTTGTCTTCGGGTACTCCGGCTTCCTCCCACCTCCACAGACGTGCACCTGGTGGTTGGCTGATGGGCAACACTAAATTGGCCCTCGTGTGTGAACGTGAGTGTGATTACTATCTATCTGTGTTGGCCCTGTGATGAGATGGCGACTTGTCCAGGGTGTACCCTGCCTGACCCTGAAATGGACAAGCGGTAAAAAATGGATGGATGGCTCGATAGTTTAAGCTGATTTAATACAAAACATAACAGCCTCATTGTAATTCAGCGGTTTTATTCTGATGGTGTGTTAATTGACACCGTTAGGTCTGTAAATACCAGCTGCTGCTGGCTGGCAGCTTTGGTTTTTACAGCAGTTCAGTTATGATGATGTCTGCCTATGTGAAGGCTCTTCAAGGACTGTACATTTGTTGAGTAATATAGCAAACAATGTTGCAGCTTGCTTGTTGAATAATCACATGCAGATCATCAATATTATGTGTAGTTATAAAAAGGATTGAGGCCGCAATGTATGAATAGCATTGTATGCTAATTAAACCACCAAAAAAAGTTTCATAGTAGGGTTGTACCGATACCAATATTTTGGTATCTGTACCGGTACCAAAATGTATTTCGGTACTTTTCTAAAAAACAAAGAAAAAGGGGGGGACCACAAAAAAATGACATTATTGGCTTTATTTTAACAAAAAATCTTACGATACATTAAACATATGTTTATTATTGCAATCGAAGAACAATTTTGTCCTTCAATAAAATAGTGAACATACTAGACAACTTGTCTTTTAGTAGTAAGTAAACAAACGGCTCCTAATTAGTCTGCTGACTTATGCAGTAACATATTGTGTCATTTATCATTCTATTATTTTGTCAAAATTATAAAGGACAAGCTGTAAAAATGTAATGTATTAATCCACTTGTTCATTTACTGTTAATATTTGCTTATTTTCCGTTTCAACATGTTCTATCTACACTTCTGTTAAAATGTAATAATCACTTATTCTTCTGTTGTTTGGATACTTTACATTAGTTTTGGATGATACCACAAATTTAGGTATCGATCCGATACCAAATAGTTACAGGATCATACATTGGTCATATTCAAAGTCCTCATGTGTCCAGGGATGTATTTACTGAGTTTATAAACATAATGTGAATTTTTAAAAAAGGAAAAAAGATTTTGTGACGATAAGAAATATCAATGTAATCATAGTAGTATCGACTAGATACACTCCTGTACTTGGTATCATTACAGTGGATGTCAGGTGTAGATCCACCCATGGCATTTGTTTACATTCAGGCGTGCTAGCTTTTGTTAGCGGGGAGCTATTGTATCCTCCTACAGTGTGTAGTGAAGCATGTTTAACTATTCCTCGTCCTGTAGGGATGATACTTGTAAGAAACTCACTTTTTTCGTCGCCATGGAAGGAAGGATTAGTGATTTAGAAGTAAATTAAACACTGCCAACTGCGGATGGGTGTTCGCTGCTAGCTAGCTAGCCATGTCTTAAAACACCTCTTCCTCAGGGTGTTTCAGTGTTATAGCTTTACCTTAATCGTCAGTTTTTAGGCCAAAATGCTTCTGTGCTCCCTTCTGTCTACACACTGTGTCTGCTGGTAAGTACTCCGTGATTGTGCGCTGCCGAACACGCTCCTCTGCCCGTAAACCCATTATGACGTGACAGCGTGCCGTCATGCCCGTTACAAAGAGAAATAAATTGGAAACCGGTACTTTTCAAACAGATTATAGTACCGTTTTTGATTTATTAGTACCGTGATACTATACTAGTACTGGTATACCGTACAACCCCAGTGCAGGGATTATCTCTAAAGTATTTTTATTTCCTCCCCTGACTTTGTCCCTGCCTTATGTAGTCAAAATAATACAGTGTTCACCCCTCTCATCAAAAAGAAGAGACCCCCTTTCCGTCAGCGTAGACAATCTGCTGATTAAGTCGGCAGCACGGTGCTCCCACCTGGCTTTTTTTCCCTCACTTATTTTTTTAGCTTGATAATGAACACACTTACAGGAAACATCCACCAGTTGAAAGCCTTGTGGGCATGGGGTTAGCCCACATTTCTGTGGTGATTACTTTGCGCCTCTGCAAAGCTGCAAGTCGGCGATGCCAACTGGCTCCAGGAGGAGAGAACAGCTGTAAATTGTATTGACGAGCGAGCCGGTGGGGGGCTTGCCTCTCCTCTGTTCGGTATGAAGGTTGATTGATTGAGCGAGAACCCTCGGAGGCATGCAGGCGGAGGGCCATAAACACACACACTGATTTCTTAACCACACAAATATAAGACGTGGATGGATGGGCTTTGCTAAGGACCGGAGTGATATGGCTTGTGTGTGGTTTGTGGTGCAGGTATCGTGTTCGCTGTTCATCAGTGTGTTGATGATGACAGGCAAAGCATTTACAAGCGAATGCTGTTGTTTGATCAACCTCATTAAATCATGGCTTGCACACGTATAGAAAATCCACATGTCACTCATATGTGTTAGATTTTCTTTGTGTCTGTGTGTGAGGGCAGTTCACTATGTCAGCTCCTTCTACACACACAAACTATTGATTTTTTTTCTGCACCACTCACTTTAATGAACAGCCAATAGCGCAAGGTTTATCTTTTTAGCGCGCAGGCTCGTAGCTCAGCTTGCCGTATCGCTTGGTATTTGTCAAGGCGTGCCAAGACTTTGACTGATGCAAACGGGTATTCCTGCAGGGCCCTGGATTGCTGTGATTTAAAATGAATGGTTGGATATTTTGCCCCACAGAGTTATAGTAGTGACCTTCTGGTAAAATAATCTGCAGGGGTATAGCAGTACGCCATAATCGCAGTTCAATACACAACTGGAATTTTAGTGTCACAACTCAGTACAGTAGGGAAACAAAATGCAAAACATTTAACTTCTTAGCTTGTGTGTAAACAGTAGGGCAGGGCTATTCAACTACATAATGAAAAGGGCCGCAGTTTGAAGAGCCCAAGGGCTCAGGGGCCAGACATCGAAATGTGGATGTTTCGTCAGAAAGTGTCTCAGCATGTTTTATTTCTTTGAGATTGCGTTTACTTAATTGCAAAGTAAACACATCTGCGTTCACACTGCCCTGTCAATACATTCATTATTCTACTTGTTTCCAGCGTGTGCAGCTAGTTTACAGTATGACAAAAAATAAGTCCTAGTTTTTGTTGAGGGTCAATGTTCCTTTCTTAAATGATTTTCCTTCATTTAGCTTTGTAAGACTGAAAATATCAACATAAAATAAACATAAAAGTATAAAGTGCATTGTGTATTTTACATAAATAATTAGAGATGTCTAATAATGGCTTTTTTGCCGATATCCGATATTCCGATATTGTCCAACTCTTAATTACCGATTCTGATATCAACCGATACCGATATATACAGTCGTGGAATTAACACATTATTATGCCTAATTTTGTTGTGATGCCCCGCTGGATGCATTAAACAATGTAACAAGGTTTTCCAAAATAAATCAACTCAAGTTATGGAAAAAAATGACAACATGGCACTGCCATATTTATTATTGAAGTCACAAAGTGCATTATTTTTTTCAACATGCCTCAAAACAGCAGCTTGGAATTTGGGACATGCTCTCCCTGAGAGAGCATGAGGAGGTTGAGGGGGGCGGGGTTCCGGGGGTAGCGGGGGGTGTATATTGTAGCGTCCCGGAAGAGTTAGTACTGCAAGGGGTTTTGGGTATTTGTTCTGTTGTGTTTATGTTGTGTTACGGTGCGGATGTTCTCCCGAAATGTGTTTGTCATTCTTGTTTGGTATGGGTTCACAGTGTGGCGCATATTTGTAACAGTGTTAAAGTTGTTTATACGGCCACCCTCAGTGTGACCTGTATGGCTGTTGACCAAGCATGCGTTGCATTCGCTTGTGTGTGTGAAAAGCCGTAGATATTATGTGACTGGGCCGTCATGCAAAAGCAGTGCCTTTAAGGTTTATTGGCGCTCTGTATTTCTCCCTACGTCTGTGTACACAGTGGCGTTTTAAAAAGTCATTATTTTTACTTTATGAAACCGATACCGATAACTTTGAAACCGATACTGATAATTTCCGATATTACATTTTAAAGCATTTATCGGCCGATAATATCGGCAGCCTGATATTATCGGACATCTCTATAAATAATGTCCATTGTGTATTTTACATAAATAATGTCCATTGTGTATTTTACATAAATAACGTCCATTGTGTATTGCACATAAATAATGTCCGTTGTGTATTTTACATGAATAAAATAGAAGGTTTAGTGTTAATATATTCACACAATAAACCACAAATGTTTACACACATTGAAATTACACAACATTCACATACCAAACATTGCATGCGACTTATCACTATTAGCATTGTCGCCCTTTACTGGTCAAATTTAGCACTACAATACTTTCAAACAAGATAACAACACGACCACGAATACAAAAGACATCACAAAGTCAGCAATTTCAATACAAAACAAATATATTAATGCAAAAATGATATCTACTTACAAATATTTGACCAGGTTTTGCGGGGAAGCTTTCACGCTGGGATTTCCACCATTGTTGCTGCTTGTCTGTCAGTGTGTCCGTCGCTTAAAACGTCCGCCAGGAAACAATAACTCCAGCACTTGCTCGGGGTAGAACATTTGTTGTTATTGTTAAAAGTCAGATTTTTGCAATTTATTTGGATGTTTTTTTCCAGGTTGCTGCTTCACTGTGTCCCAGTGAAGCAGTAATTCACAGTAATATGCTGTAAAGAACACCGTAACATTTATTGTAATTTTTATTAATTTCAAGGGTAGTTTGCTGTGAAATCATAAGTCAAGCAGATATTTAAGCATTTATTTTTATTTAGACAAAAACATTTTGGAAAGTATGATAATATACTGTAATATTTGTTGCAATAATGGATACTATTAAAGTTTAAAAGGCATGCAATTTCAAGCAGTACATATATTTTTTTCTGTCAAAATGAAAAAAATTAATTACATTTAGTGAGAAAATATTAAGTACTTTATTGACACCTATGATTTCCAGGTGTTTACGGGCCAGATAAAATGATGGGGCCTTGAGTTTGACACCTGTGGCCTAAGCGTTTGCATAAGAGAATGATGGGCTCATAGCTTTTGTTTGAGACACCCATACGTGATTTTGAAGCAGCCTTCAAGCGCTCTGTGGACAAAAATGTTGTCACCACCATGAATTATGACATTTTAACTGCCTGTTACGTTAATGTCTCTGCTCTGTTTCACCTGGACTCTTGACTTTCCTCCTCGCGAGATCGCTTTTTAAAGTAGTGGCTGATTTTGCCCGTCATATCTGCAACTCTAAAAACATAAACGTTACTATCACACGGGGGAAACTTTAAAAGAAAAAATAAACACGACATTCTTCTAATGCTTTCTTGGGGTAACTCCTTTTAGTTGACCTTGTACCAGTCAATCTGTACCGTCATGAAACCCTACCTGATCCTATGCAAACTTCTAATAAATTCTTCAATCAATCGATCTGTTATAATTAGTCAGAAATGGTTGGAAACGAAGCTCACACTACTAGCTGTGTTCACTTACCAGAGACAAAATGTTCACAGCACAGTCTGGAGTGTTCTGTAGGAGTCCAGTGATCCCTGTGTATCATGCTCCGTATGGAAGAAATCCACTTGTTACGGCGGTCAACGTTATGCACCAAGAAGCGGGAAAAAACACGATTTGATCTGTTTCTTCTTCGGTAGTTGCTTCAGGTCTTTCTGGTGCACTGCAGTTTATATAGCACCTCTATAGTGGCACAACGCTGCAACTGCAGTTAAAATACGTAGCTGCCGCAGAGGGACATCAATCGCTCAGTCAACACAGCCTGTAGCTTTACGCTGTGTTGAGCGATATCAATCGCTCTGGTTGGGGGCGGCACAAAATTAGATGGAGGCACCGCCACACAATTTTGAACGCAGGAAAAACCCTACACTCAGATTGATATATGACACACAAAGTAGTACACGCACACAGATTGCGATACACCTTTGCAAATCATTTTGCTACAATAACAGAAAACTGAGGTACCACTGTACTGTCACACCCCTATTCACTAAGGATCAAGTGTGTGGTCATTTAAAGGTACAGGATCAGCCTTCACAATCATTGCTTAGGTATTGATTTTCACTCATTTCACAACACACACACACACACACACACAGACACACACATGCTGTCACAGGAACAGAACAAAGACTCCCACAGCCGCGCTTGGCGACCAGAACGGAACGGGTGGTGCATGTCTTTCAAAGACCTTAAGTCGCTATAATGAGCGGTTGAGGAGAGAAACACGTGGTGGCGCCTCGATTGATATGGAAATGTCTAATTGTGGAAGCGGACCACACACACACACACACACACACACACACACACACACATTTAGAGGGTGAATGGTCGGACCGAGGCGCTCGGCGGGGGGTCGGCTCATTTCTGCCGAGGATGCCTAATGTCTGAAGTTCTCACGCTGCCCACTACGCTTGGTGGAGTGAGCCGGAGCTTGCTTTCCATATGGTAACCATGGTGACTGCAACTGTGAGTGGATGGCGAGGTCGAGGCTCTGTGGCTTGTGATCCCTGTGAAAAGAGGCATAGAGTGAAATAGGTTTGTTTGTGTGTGTGTGTGTGTGTGTGTGTGTGTGTGTGTGTGTGTGTGTGTGTGCGTGTGTGCGTGCGTGCGTGCATGCGTTTGTGTGTGTGTGTGTGTGTGTGTGTGTGTGTGTGTGTTGGAGCTCTTGGTTTTGGCTGAACCACAATAATGATCATTTGGGTGTGATTTCAGACAGATTTATTTCAAATATAGGCTTGAGTTGCCCAACAGTGAACTACAAAATATAATCTCACTGAATTGTATTTATTTATTTATTTTTTTGGAAATACATGCTTTTTATAAGTAGCGACAAGAAACACGTACATATAAACAGTAACTCACAGGTGTCCAAAGTGCTCCCTGGGGGCTGCGGGCCATTTGCGGCCCGCAGCTCGAGTTTTGTTGGCCCCCTGCATAGAAAATCAACAACATCAGTTAAAAATGAAAAAGAAATATGCAAAAAGTTCTAATGTAATGAGACAAACTTGAATTTTTTTTTTAAAGGAACAATCATGTTTAGTCAGCTATAATACAAAGCTGACAAAGTTTTGTCGTAAAAATATGTATAGCGTCTGTTTTTAGCTTCTTCTTTTTTTCAGTAAAAAAAAAAAATATACATATACATTTGCCTGCTCATGTTTTGACTTGGTGGAATAAGTACGGACACCCCAGCAGTAACTGATAAAATACAAATAACAAGCAAAAAAATACAAAAGAAAGTAAGTATTCATATTATATAACAGCTATCCATCCATCCATCCATCCATTTTCTTCCGCTTATCCGAGGTTGGGTCGCGGGGGCAGCAGCCTAAGCAGAGAAGCCCAGACTTCCCTCTCCCCAGCCACTTCGTCCAGCTCCTTTAACAGCTAAGGGTACTCAAAAAAATTGATTCACATCCGAACTTTGATTCTTATTTTCATTCCGAGATTCATCATTTTCAAAAATATATATATATTTTTAATTTGATTGTATTTTTTTAAAGTATACATTTTTTAATAGGATGTTTTCAAACCATCTACATACATACTTACTCGCTGTGACTATATGTCATACGCCTGCAACCAAAAGGTGGTTGTGAAACCTGTAACCTGTTTTGAAAAGGTTTTATTTTAGTTACTATACCAAATAATACATTGTGAGAATCGATTCTGAATCGCATTTTCACCCCTAAGAATCGGAATTGGATCGAATCATGAGGTGGGCAAAGATTCCCACCTGCAATAATAGCACAGCCATACTACTTATAATGTGGAATTATACATCATATTATATTGCATCATTTTTAATTTGTTTAATATCAGAATATTTTATCTAATTTTTTAATATTTGTATAATATTCAATGTTCATAAAAAGATAATAAAAACAAAATATTTGATAGGAGAGGATTGACCAAAAAAAATATTATTACTATTATTGTTATTTATTTATTTAATAATAGGCATATTGACATACAGTACAGGCCAAAAGTTTGGACAAACCTTCTCATTCAATGTGTTTTCTTTATTTTCATGACTATTTACATTGTAGATTGTCACATCAAAACTATGAATGAACACATGTGGAGTTATGTACTAGGTGAAATAACTGAAAACATGTTTTAGATTCTAGTTTCTTCAAAATAGCCACCCTTTGCTCTGATTACTGCCTTGGACACTCTTGGCATTCTCTCGATGAGCTTCAAGTGGTAGTCACCTGAAATGGTTTTCACTTCACAGGTGTGCCTTATCAGGGTTGATTAATGTCTTGCTTTATCAATGGGGTTGGGACCATCTGTTGTGTTGTGAATGAAAAGGTGTGTCCGAACGTTTGGCCTGTACTGTATATACTTGTAATGGGAATAATTCAGCACTTTCATTTAAGTAGCTACAACGTAACTATCCGTAACCATCTGGAATTGTCTCTTCCAGTGGATTCCTGCGTGACAAACCCGTGTCTGCATGGAGGAAAGTGCCTTCCTCAGGGAACAGGCTACAGCTGCTACTGCCCACAAGGGTATGCGGGGGAGAACTGTGAGATTGGTGAGTGACGCTGCCTTGCGCACACACACACACACACACACACACACACACACTTTCTGCATGCTGGCGTAATAAAGTCCACACTGCGTCAGGATGTACGCACTGACAGAAGGTGTTCTGGCAGAGCTTTAAAGACTGAGCTGTCCATCTTAGTGATAGAAGGGAGGTCAAAGGTTAGGCTGACAGACTGACAAACTAGGATGATGGTATCGATCCTCAAAGGTCAGATCTCACAAAGATTCTCGTCAACAAGCAAACATTTGTGCTGGACGAGTTTGTGGATCAACTACAGCAACGCAAACAACCTCAATGATAAACAGGAAACATCCACTTTAGTGAAGGTAAAAGCATTTTGCATTGGATTTAATGAAGTTGCGGGGTTGTTTGTGAGTCCCACATTAGACACCTGCAAGGGACGTGTGACACAGCAGGATGTAAATCTGCCTTCTGCGCCGTCACGGAACAAGTGTTTTATTTTGTTCATTTAAAGGCGCACTTTAACAGTTGGTCCTTGAGGAAGTAAAGAAAAGCAAATAAATTTAGGAAATGAGATTTCTCTCTTCTTTTTTGCAGACGTTGACGACTGCCAGTCAGAACCATGTGAAAATGGAGGCACCTGCATCGACAAGATTGACTCCTTCCTCTGCCTGTGCCTGCCCAGCTATGGAGGAGACGCATGCGAGAAAGGTGAGAGGAACGAGGAACTAAGTATAGTCTTTTATTTCTGTTCCGGTGAGGCAATCTATGATTAAAAACAACGAGCGATTGAGTGTGTGGTCTTGTTATGAGGATGGATTAATTATCTAACCTTGGCGGTAATCAGTGGTTCCTTTGTGCGATGAAAGACGCAGAGAGAGTAGCTTATAAAGTGTCTTTTATGTAGTACCTAAAATTGCTCTTTCAATTACGGTATAAGGAAAGCTTGACTAACTCCCCCTCGTCGTAATATTCTTGCAGACATAGAGGGTTGTGATCATGGCTGGAGGAAGTTCCATGGCCATTGCTACAGGTAGGACCTTTCTATTACACTTCTCGCTTGTTTTCATGCACCAATGGAAGACATTTTGGAGTCAATCCCCCTCTAAATACAGTTTTCACATGACAGTCAAATACATACAGTATTTTCTGAACCATCCTTTTTCATATATAAGGCGCACCGGATTATAGGAGTCATCTTATTATTATTTTTTTCTAAATGTAAAACACTTCCTTGTGGTCTACATAACATGTAATGTGGTTCTTTGGTCGAAATGTTGCATAGATTATGTTTTACGGATCATCTTCAAGCCGCTTTCTGACAGTCGCTTCAGGATGCGCCGTTTTGTGGGCGGTCTTAGTTACGTGGCTCACCTTCGACAGCGTCTTCTCCCCGTCATCTTTGTTGTAGCGGTGTAGCGTGCAAGGACTGGCGTGGAAGAAGTTTTAAAAGATAGAGCTAACTGTTTTAATGACATTCAGACTTTACTTCAATCAATAACGGAGCAGCATCTCCTCATTCGCCCATGAAAAACCGTCCGACCGGAACTCTCTAATAACTAAAGTTCCTTAGGTGAATAATGTAAACTCACTATGGTATGTTTTAGCACTTTCATGGCGAGTTTACTGACAGATAGAAGTAAGAACTTTACACTACTTTATATTAGATATGGCAACAGCGGAGGATGAATGTCTCATAACAAGAAGATAGAGAAAAAGAAGAAGCTTATCGACTACGGAGTCGGCACGGACTACAAAGGCGGACACGCGCATTTTTTCAGGACTTATGATCCCAAATATAGAGCAGCAGGTACCAGAAGGTAAGAAAAGTTGCTTTTGCATAATATTGCGAAACAAAACGCCAGATAATATGTCTTATCTTATACACACACCATAATAATACTCGTATGTTGAAGCACAGTACAATCCATCAAGCTGTACGGCTTCATAGCTTACCAAAGTCGTACTAAAACATTTTGATATATTTTCAATAGAACATATAAAATGTTGGTGTTGTTTACTTGAGTCATATTGCAGTCTACACGTATCTCTTATGTGTGACTGCCATCATATTGCAGTCAACAAGTATCTCTTATTTTTGACTGCTATCTACTGGTCACACTTATCATTACACCATGTACCAAAAAAAATAGCTTTGAGGGCCATAAGCAAAACCAGAATAATTTCTTACGTTAGGCGCACCAGATTATAAGGCGCACTGTCGAGTTTTGAGGGAAAAAAAGGATTTTAAATGCACCTTATAGTCTGGAAAATACGGTATGTGGCGCACCCACATGGTCTGTGCTTAAAATTCTCAAAGTTTCATAACCATTAAAGGCAAATTGCACTTTTTGGGGGAATTTTGCCTATAATTCACAATCTTTATGAGAGACAAGAACACATTTTTTATGCATTCTAACTCGTAAATAAACAGAAATAAAAGTCTGCTTACAACAAAGTCAATAGGAGGTCCTCTATCGCCCTTATAAATATCATTCCATCCATCTTCTTCCGCTTATCCGAGGTCAGGTCGCAGGGTCAGCAGCCTAAGCAAAGCCATTAAAAAAACGCCAAGAGTACTCTATTTACATTTCATGACCTGGATTTTAACCAAGTGATATTACTATTATAAGCGCTAACGTTAAAGACCTATTGTTAGTGGCATTGTCACAGAAGTAACCTCGTTATGCTGCTGTATTGACGTCATCTGCTGGTGTGCTGCTTTCTTGCCTCGTAGCTTGTGAACGTTTATTCTAAATTATAAATCATACCTGTCACCTAAAAAGACATAATCCAAGAAGTTGGTCAACTTTAACAGCCAATTTAGACCCGGGAATGTTGGAAAAAAAAACCGAAAAGATGCTTCGTCCCACCCCTTTTTTTCGATGAGTCATTGTTCATCTGAACGAGAATATATCAACAGTCGGCATCCCAGTGAGAGCAGATATTGTACAGTAAGTGATGTTTTATTATGTTTGTTGGCTCTTGTTTCGTCTGCAGTTAGTAGTAATTAGTGATGTTGTCGAAAGGAAAAAGCGAACGTTGTGATGCGTTTTTAAATTAATGCACCGCCGTATGCTTAAAGTTACCAAAATACGTAAATATACATTTTTAATTGTGAATGCGCCTGTTGCTACATTACTTATCATCATGTATATGAAACGTTGATGGTAGTGTTTGAATGTTTTTAAGAGCTTTATAGTCAGAATAGAGCGACTCTTATAGGCTCCATTGTAAACAGACTTTTACTTGCATTTATTTGCTATTTAGAATGCATAATAAAAGAAAAACATGTATTTTTGTCTTACAATGATTGGCAGAAAAAAGAGCAGTAACCCTTTAAGACAAATGGTCAATGACTTATGGACAAATAAGAAAGTTTGCTTTATGACGGCCATGTTTTTCTACCTGTGTCGCTCAAATTTGACTCACAGGTGCTGTTTGGGTGTTTACCAAATTTGGTGCTGGTTCGGCAAAAAAAAAAGTGCAGTGCAGTGGTTTGTTTTGCAAAACGCATTGATTGACCTGTGTGAGAAATGTCATTTATTGCATTCTTTTATAGGCTCAGCCTTTGGGGTTTCATGACAGCGCCACCATTTTTTTGGGTCAGAAAACTAATAGCACAGGCACGGTGCTTCTTTTGACACATGTACACTCTTTTCAGTGTTCAGTGGTTCAAGAGGAGAATAATTAGCTTATACAAGCATGGCCCATATAAAAAATATATTACTAAATACAGTAATACTTCAACTTCCAAGCTTAACTGGTTTTGTGACAGAGCTCTTAACTCAAAACATTTCTAAGTACATAACTCCACATGTGATCATTCATAGTTTTGACCTTCAGTGACAATCTACAATGTAAATAAAGAAAACGCATCGAATGAGAAAGTGTGTCCAAACTTTTGGCATATATATATATATATATATATATATATATATATATATATATATATATATATATATATATATATACACACACTATATATATATATATATATATATATATATATATATATTAGGGATGTCCCGATCCAGGTTTTTGCACTTTCGATCCGATACCGATATTGTTTTTGCATTTCCGATCCGATACCGATACTGACCGATACCGATACTGACCGATACTGGCCTATCCGAGCATGTATTAAAGTTTAAAGTTATTTAGCCTACTTAGTTGTCAGAATCATGTTGAAAAGGGTTTTAGTACTCTTGATAACAACTAGCCAGCTGAATTAGGGGAGTTTGAATAATACACAATGGTTGGTAACAAGAAACTGACCTGTTTATTCAAGGATAAACACAAAATAGACAAAATTATACAGGACAAACAGAAATGGCATCATTGAACTAGGGCTGGGCGATATGGCCTTTTTTTAATATTGCGATATTTTAAGGCCATATTGCGATACACAATATATATCTCGATATTTTGCCTTAGCCTTGAATGAACACTTGATGCATATAATCACAGCAGTATGATGATTCTATGTGTTTTGATTGATTGATGGAGACTTTTGTTAGTAGGTTGCACAGTGAAGTACATATTCCGTACAATTGACCACTAAATGGTAACACCCGAATAAGTTTTTCAACTTGTTTAAGTCGGGGTCCACTTAAATTGATTCATGATACAGATTTATACTATCAGATATATACTATCATCATAATTCAGTCATCACACAAGATAATCACATTGAATTATTTACATTATTTATAATCCAGGGTGTGGAGGGGGGCGTCGGATGTAAGTGTCAAAAAGACAGTCAAAAGAGTTTGATATGAGAATAAATCTAAAGTTAAAATATAGGGTAGAAATGCACCCATTTGCAGGAAATGTAGTCTTGATTTTCAAAATTTTCTTTCAAGGCTTGCATGTCTACATTAAAACATTCTTCTTCATACTGCATTAATATATGCTACTTTTAAACTTTCATGCAGAGAAGGAAATCACAACTAAAAAAATCACTAATTTTTTCATACGGTGTTGATGTGGAAATTTTTGCCTCGGCATTTTGATGGTGTGGGCGTGTGGCACCGAATGGAGATAAGCGTCTCGACAGACGTCAAAATATTTGAACAATGATGACGAAAACTGTTTTCTCTGTCGTGTCCGTGTGTCGAAAATTGTTATGCGCTTATTTTTTTATTTGATTTTGTGCGTGGCATAGATTTGCTATGCGCAGAGGACGCTTAAACAGTGCGCAATTGCACAGGCGAGCACCTTAGAGGGAGCGTTGCTCGCACGGCTGCGCTAGCATCACAGCTAACGTTAGCCATGCTGCTACCTCTCTGCTCGGGGAGGACGTATACGTATGTGACGTATGAAGTGACAGTATGTGACGTATGACGTGACAGTATGTGACGTGTGTAAGAAGGTGGACTTGCTGTCTGTGAGAGGGAGACACAGGAAAGAGTGAGAAGAGCCTGTCGTGTAATGCCAGCAGCTAAAAGCAACTGCGTGAGAATTCACAGACCTGTGGATGTGTTGAAGGTGTGCTGGAAAATGCGGAACGGAAATTACGGAGCAGCAGAAAAGTGGAATGTATTATTTAAATCGGTGCGTTGGAAAACACGGCCCAGAGTTTTTTTTAAACTGGATCTGGATCGGCATTTTCCCATGCTTTGCCGATACGCAATTTTTGGCAAATATCGGCAGCCGATCCGATCCAAATATCGGGACATCCCTAATATATATATATATATATATATATATATATATATATATATATACATATATATATATACATATATATATACTTTGTATGCAGTAGGCTTTCAGCCCCCGGCCAATGCGGTCCCCCAGTTTGGACACCCCTGCTCTATGACTACTCAAGGTGTGTGTGCGTGTTGTCCTGCAGGTACTTCACCCACAGACACACATGGGAGGATGCAGAGAAAGACTGCAGAGAGCACAGCGCCCACCTGAGCAGCATCACCACTGCCAATGAACAGGAGTTTATTAACGGTACGAGTGCACTAAACACTTGTTTTGGTTAATTGCTTCAGTGTGGTGTATGTCATAAACAAGCGTGAAACAAAACAGACACAAGTGAGTGAGTGTGCAATGTGTTGACTTTAAACAAGTGTGTGTGTGTACCCGCAATAATAGCAACATGTTCTGTGGGATTTTCATAAGGTCTGGATCATGACAACGCCTGGGTAGGTCTGAATGACCGCACTGTAGAAGACGACTTTCAATGGACAGATGGCAGCGAACTGGTTAGTCACTATTGTTTTTTTAAAGTTTGAGTAGTTCCACGTTTGTGCTAAACGTGTCCTGGCACAAATACTAGCCCTCACATAAAATGGTGTGGCTGATCATAAATACAATTGCCATCATTTCCTCTCCTGGAGGTATATGAGAACTGGCGGGAGAGCCAGCCAGATAACTTCTTTGCGGGAGGTGAGGACTGTGTGGTGACCATAGCTCATGAGGATGGCAAATGGAACGACGTGCCCTGCAACTACAATCTGCCCTACATCTGCAAGAAGGGAACAGGTACTGTTTACTGGCACAGGAAAGAAGTAATCATACCTTGGCCAAATTATAACATCAAACCCCCTGTGTGTACCAAAAGTCACACACATTAGAAAATCTACCATCTCCTTTGCTTAATTGCTCCATTTTTAGAGAGACACACTCAAATGGTCGTGTTTTGAAGCTCAGAGTTTTTAACACCCGCCCCTAGCTTAATGTGCTGTTTTAAAAGAAAAATGTTTCTTAATCTTGAATTAAAAGCTGAGGCGCTACATACATATGAGCAAACCAAAACATCTTAGGGTAAATTAAACATATGTTTATTATTGCAATCCAAGAACAATTTTGTCCTTAAATAAAATAGTGAACATAATAGACAACTTGTATTTTAGTAGAAAGTAAACAAACAAAGACTCCTAATTAGTCTGCTGACGTATGCAGTAACATATTGTGTCATTTATCATTCTATTATTTTGTCAACATTATAAAAGACAAGCTGTAAAAATTGATTATTAATCCACTTGTTCATTTACTGTTAATATCTGCTTATTTTCTGTTTTATCATGTTCTATCTACACTTTTGTTAAAATGTAATAATCACTTATTCTTCTGTTGTTTGATACTTTACATTAGTTTTGGATGATACCACAAATTTAGGTATCGATCCGATACCAAGTAGTTACTCAGTGGCCTAGTGCAGTGTTTTTCAACCTTTTTTGAGCCAAGGCACATTTTTTGTGTTGAAAAAATCCGGAGGCACACCACCAGCAGAAATCATTAAAAAACTAAACTCAGTTGACAGTAAAAAGTCGTTATCGCAATTGTTGGATATGACTTTAAACCATAACCAAACATGCATCACAATAGCTCTTGTCTCAAAGTAGGTGTACTGTCACGACCTGTCACATCACGCCGTGACTTATTTTGAGTTTGTGTGTAGTGTTTTAGTTCTTGTCTTGCGCTCCTATTTTGGTGGCTTTTTCTCTTTTTTCGGTATTTTCCTGTAGCAGTTTCATGTCTTCCTTTGAGCGATATTTCCCGCATCTACTTTGTATTAGCAATCAAGAATATTTTAGTTGTCTTTACCCTTCTTTGTGTGGACATTGTTGATTGTCATGTCATGTTCGGATGTACTTTGTGGACGCCGTCTTTGCTCCACAGTAAGTCTTTGGTGTCGTCCAGCATTCTGTTTTTTGTTTACTTTGTAGCCAGTTCAGTTTTAGTTTCGTTCTGCATAGCCATCCCTAAGCTTGAATGTTTTTTCTTAGGGGGCAGTCACCTTTTGTTTATTTTTGGTTTAAACATTAGATACCTTTTTACCTGTAAGCTGCCTCCCGCTGTTTCCGACATCTACAAAGCAATTAGCTACCTGCTGCCACCTACTGATATGGAAGAGTATTACACGGTTACTCTGCCGAGCTCGAGACAGCATCAACACTCAACAACAACACACAATTTGCAGACTATAATTACTGGTTTGCAAAAAATATTTTTACCCCAAATAGGTGAAATTAGATAATCTCCCACGGCACACCAGACTATCTCACGGCACACTAGTGTGCCGCGGCACAGTGGTTGAAAAACACTGGCCTAGTGGTTAGAGTGTCTACCCTGAGATCGGTAGGTTGTGAGTTCAAACCCCGGCCGAGTCATACCAGAGACTATAAAAATGGGAGCCATTACCTCCCTGCTTGACACTCAGCATCCAGGGTTGGAATTGGGGGTTAAATCACCAAAATGATTCCCGGGCGCGGCCACCTCTGCTGCCCACTGCTCCCCTCACCTCCCAGGTTGTGATCAAGGGTGATGGGTCAAATGGAGAGAATAATTTCGCCACACCTAGTGTGTGTGTGACAATCATTGGCACTTTAACTTTACAGGATCATACATTGGTCATATTCAAAGTCCTCATGTGTCCGGGGACGTATTTCCTGAGTTTGTAAACATAATATACAGTTTTTTAAAAAGGAAAAAAGATTTTGTGACAATAAAAAATAATAATTGGTTACTTTTTCAAATAAATTAGATCTTGACTAATTGTCAGGTGGTGACAGGTGTGGATCATTTGGGAAGATATAGGGAAAAACTAAAAAAGAAACCTTAAAGGAAAACTGTACATGTAGCATTAACTTTAATGTTGTGATCAAATAGGTTTTGTGTCTCCAAGTGGGTTTTGATCTGATTGAAACGGGCCCAAATGGCTCTTTTGATGCCAAAGGTTGCCGACCTCTGTACTACACCTATCAAATATCAAAATTGAGCTTTAAATTGAGCTTTTGTTTATTCAATTGTGGCACAATATGTCCCAAAATATTACAGTTGACATATCATACATTTATTTGCCTTATTTTTGTATCAAGCATTTATTTGATAAAACTAAAAGTAATAAAGGATGCAGTCTTGTCTTCAAAAGAAATACTAATGGACATATGCTGCCCTCTACTGGTTTGGCTTGTGAATTACCTTTTAGGAAGGCACATTATTGAGACTTATGTGGTGTATATTTTGACGCTTCCAGTGCTGTGTGGGACGCCACCTGCTGTGGAAAACGCCCATTTGGTAGGTCGTCGGCGGTCACACTATGACATCCATGCCGTGGTCCGTTACCAGTGCTCGGAGGGCTTCTACCAACGCCACATTCCCACTGCACGCTGCAGGGCGGATGGAAGCTGGGAGCGACCCAGGATCATCTGCACAAAATGTAAGTTGTTCATCCTTTTCATTCCCTTTTTGCAGTAGGTCCTTAAAAAAAAGCAGTGATCACCTGTCCAATAGAGCAGGGGCCCACTAAATATTAACATTTAATTAGTAATGTTACTCTTGATGTCCAATATTAATGTCTATGTTGACAGGATGTACCTTTTCAAATGATACGAAAGCATGTAAAGATTATTATCAAGGCTTAGGTCAGGCTGATTACAAAAATAAATACAAATCAAATATAATGCAAAAGAAGGGACTCATGAATACGGATTCAAAATAAATGTACATAAAATTGCGTATTGCTAAAATTTGAATACTACTTTTTTTTTAATAAACTGTCAATACAATTAAAGTGCAAATGAAAATACAGCTTCACTACTTTAGTCATAATTGTAGGAACCAAAATAAGAGCGCTGACAGGAAATAAAACAAACAGAGAGAAAAAAACAAAACATAACCAAACTGTCAGTGGGAATCCTGACAGATTGTGAACGATGGGCAAAATTCCCCCCAAAGAACTGCAGTTGCCCTTTAAGAAATTTCTCTATGACTTTAAAGGCCTACTGAAATGCGATGTTCCTATTTAAACGGGGATAGCAGGTCCATTCTATGTGTCATACTTGATCATTTCGCGATATTGCCATATTTTTGCTGAAAGTATTTAGTAGAGAACATCGACGATAAAGTTCGCAACTTTTGGTCGCTGATAAAAAAGCCTTGCCTGTACCGGAAGTAGCAGACGAGTAGCGCGTGATGTCACAGGTTGTGGAGCTCCTCACATCTGCACATTGTTTACAATCATGGCCATCAGCAGCGAGAGCGATTCGGACCGAGAAAGCGACGATTTCCCCATTAATTTGAGCGAGATGAAAGATTTGTGGATGTATATATATAAATAAACACAAGACATATATATACTCTATTAGCCACAACACAACCAGGCTTATATTTAATATGCCACAAATGAATCCCGCACAACAAATACCTTCCCCCTCCCATCCATATAACACGCCAATACAACTCAAACACCTGCACAACACAGCCCAAAGTACCGTTCACCTCCCCAAAGTTCATACAGCACATATATTTCCCCAAAGTCCCCAAAGTTACGTATGTGACATGCACATAGCGGCAGGCACGTACGGGCAAGCGATCAAATGTTTGGAAGCCGCAGCTGCATGCGTACTCACGGTACCGCGTCTGCGTATCCAACTCAAAATCCTCCTGGTAAGAGTCTCTGTTGTCCCAGTTCTCCACAGGCCAATGGTAAAGCTTGACTGTCATCTTCCGGGAATGTAAACAATGAAACACCGGCTGTGTTATCCAGCACAACAGTCAGGGGGTGCATTCTACGGCGGGGGTGCGTTATCCGGCACAACACCTGCCGCAATACACCGCTTCCCACCTACAGCTTTCTTCTTTGCTGTCTCCATTGTTCATTGAACAAATTGCAAAAGATTCACCAACACAGATGTCCAGAATACTGTGGAATTTTGCGATGAAAACAGACGACTTAATAGCTGGCCACCATGCTGTCCCAAAATGTCCTCTACAATCCGTGACGTCACGCGCAGGCGTCATCATACCGAGACGTTTTCAGCAGGATATTTCTCGCAAAATTTAAAATTGCACTTTAGTAAACTAACCCGGCCGTATTGGCATGTGTTGCAATGTTAAGATTTCATCATTGATATATAAACTATCAGACTGCGTGGTCGGTAGTAGTGGGTTTCAGTAGGCCTTTAAGCTCCAGACTTTTTCTGTTTGTTTGATATTGTCGTTGCTGCCACAAGTGGTGGAAAAGTGTACTACATCTGAGTACTGCTGCGGCCCATACGCACCACAGCTGAGAAACAGATAATATTTGGCGGCCCTCTAGGGGGCGCTCATGGTCCTATGATTAAAAAACACTGAACTCCAGGATCTGTGGCTAGTTTTACACGACTAAAGAGATTTGTTCTTCCTTGTTCTTTCAGCCCGCCGCTCGCACCGATACCGGCGCCATCATCACAACCAGCGGCGCGACCGTCGAGGCCACAGGAGACACGGCGAGGGCCACAGGGGTCGCGAGGACACACGCAGCTACAACTGAACCAAATAACACCACGCCTGTAAAAGCCAAGGCGCTACCGAGGCGCTCGTTCTGCAAAACAACACAACACGTC
Organism: Nerophis lumbriciformis; assembly: GCF_033978685.3. Classification (NCBI taxonomy): domain Eukaryota; kingdom Metazoa; phylum Chordata; class Actinopteri; order Syngnathiformes; family Syngnathidae; genus Nerophis; species Nerophis lumbriciformis. Next base: position 1,478,155 of record NC_084566.2, read on the forward strand.
TCCTTTTTACGCTTCTAACTGACACATAGTTGATCTCGTTATTAACCGCTCCAACTTTGGCTGTTTTGATGCTTCATTTTCACCTTTTTCTTTAGCAACGCCAACACTAACTGCTACACTAGAGCTCACGCTCCCTGACCTTTCTGTACAGTAACCCCCCGCACCCCTAGTTATTACCTTGAGTGGCGACATTGTGCGCATATAAGAGAGAACCCTTTTTGTTGTTGTTTGTGTGATATGACAAAGACTCATTAGTATTCTGTTTACAAAACACGCACACCGTCCTCGCAAGCTCGCCTTCAGTTTCCTTCTTTGTACATACCGGTACGCTGCAGCATAACTGATACATTTCATCTAACTGACCTGCTTTTTCTAATATTTGCTCGCTTTTGTGTCATGTTCTATTTATTACTAGCAATGTTTTTTGTTTTTTTTACTTATTTGGCGTAACACCATTTTTCTAACACAATCAGCCAGTAATCGTTTCTAATCGGAGTATTATTGTGGTGTTTACTGGCTGATGTGGAATCAATAAATAGCTGGACCTTGTCCAATCGAATAAAGCGCTCTCAAAGTGCCATTGACCACTCGACTGATTGATCATACTCCCTTCAGTCATTGCATGGGCAGATTTACTAGAATGTGCCGATTTTTTTGTCTTTGATATTTGAAGTCATCCACCTTTGTTGGTGTTTTTATGACTTTTTTGTCCTGCTGTTGTGTTTCATTCTTATTAAAGATAGAAAATTGTACAGCATTTATGATCGTTGGGTTTTTATTGTGGTTGCAACTTAATTAAAGTTGCTTTTTTCAAACCATAAAATATAATGAGGTGTATTTCTGGTCTTGTCATCCTCTCCCGGGAAGAAGAGCGACACGGCAGTGCGGCTGGATTAAAAGAGACGTCGGAGACGCTTTACTGAACTAAAAGCTGCTTTATTACAAACGAGCGTCATTATACAGGACTGCAGTTCCTGGAGGAGGTCAGGTCAGGAAAATGTGTCTCTCCTAACTTGGAGAAGCCAAACAATCAGTTTTATATTCATCCTTCCTGTCTGGATGTGTGCTAAGTCAGGAGAGCACACCCTGGCCATAAAGGGAATGTTTGTGTGTAAGTGACTGAAAAGAAACCAGATGCAGGTCGTATCTTAGATGCTGGCATTAAGCTAAACATGTAGTCTCTTCTCACGAATAAGGCCATCACCTTTGCATAACCACGTCCAATTGTATTGCCTTTTCTTCCGCAAGAACTAATCCAATCCACACACAAATGTCAGAACTAAAGGGCCCTATGTTATTATGTGCCCAAACTGAAATACCTACTATTTAAACTGGGGGTTTGCTTTCTCCCAGATGAATATAAACATTCACCATATGCAAAACATAATTATTAGTTAATTAATTCACTTCAATGACAAGAACACCACCGGCATTAGTGGTTTAACAGAAGTCTATTTTTCACAATTACTAATTATATTAAATAAAAATTGCTTGTCAACCCTGAGGAAATAGTCTGGCGTTCAGGCTGTCACTCACCGCTATCTCGTACACACCTGCCTGCAGTGTGCGTACACACACAGAAGAAATCCAAAAAAGCAATTAACTACTTGCAGTCATGATGTTGTTAAAATATACATTTAAAGATATGATTTCACGATGTCACGATCGCGTCAATTCACACAAATTCTATATACTGTATTTTCCAGAACATAGGGCGTACTGCCGATGAGCGGGTCTATTCAGGTCTATTTTCATACAAAAGGCGCACCGGATTATAGGGCGCATTAAAGGGGTCTTTTTTTCTCTCTCTCTCTCTAAATGTATATCATATTGCAGTCTACACTATCTCTTATGTGTGACTGACACCTACTGGTCACACTTATCATTACACCATGTACCAAATAACATAGCTTCAAGGTCGGTAAGCACAACCAAAATTATTCTGTAAATTAGGCGCACCGGGTTATAAGGCGCACTGTCAATTGTTGAGAAAATTAAAGGATTTTAAGTGCGCCTTATAGTCAGAAAAATACGGTATTATGCGTGGCCTCGCAATTTTGTCCAAAGCCAGCAACTTCCCTGCACATTTTCGCCGGTCAAATTTATCTCTGAGCGGCACTCAAACGCACATGTTTCTAATCAAAACTGATGTTTGTTGCTTGTGTAGACAAAGCAGGGACAACAAAGTGTGAACATATATAAACTCGTTAATGCTCAAACGGCACTATAAAGGGGTTTCGATTTATCCCGGAAGTGCATCGCGGAAGCCATTTGGAAGGTCGAGCGTCATCGTTCATGATGGATGTAGCTGTTGGTTGATTGATTGATTGAAACTGTTATTAGTAGATTGCACAGTACAGTACATATTCCGTACATTTGACCACTAAATGGTAACACCCGAATAAGTTTTTCAACTTGTTTAAGTCGGGGTCCACGTTAATCAGTTCATGGTAGTTGTTGCTGAGAGTGTCATAAATAAATACATATTAATAAATAAGTTCATGATGCAGAGTTATAAAGTATTACAAAGTGTGTGATTGTAAAATCTCCTGGGGAGAATGTATAAGTATGGTGTTGATTGTTTTTGCCAAGCGGAAAGAGTGTTGTGATGTTGCTCCCCCACGGACTGTAAACAAGGAAGAACATGCAAAAAGGGAAGGGGCATGAGCACGTGATCTTCAGCTCCTCGAAATATTTAAAGTATTATGAAGTATTATTGTATGTATATAAATAATACACTGGGTAGTTATGACTGGAACATGTTTTATTTCAACCCGGTTGTTTACATGGCCGGCATGCTAGAAGTGGTGTTACATCATAAAGGGTCCGTCGTGCATCCGCCGCGTCATATCCGTTCTCAGCACATATCACTACATCCCCCCTGTTTAGTTCTAACACCTCCCCTGTAAATTTAGTTATAATAAATTCTCTGCAAGAAACACAAAAACATAACATTCCTCAGGTAACCAACATGAGCGATATTACTTTCAAACATTAGTGCAAACATCAGTAAGTAGTGTAATGTCCATCAATTCCCTTGTTCCTGTTTTTTTTTTTTTTGTAAACACCTAGTCTGCAAAAACAATAACGTCAATGATTCAATAAGAACCAACGTAACATGGACTACACATAGTCCTTGTAGTGAGAGGGCCTGTGTATAGCCCTACCACCTCTTGTGTGCCTCTGTCCTGGGCTATTGGGTGCCTGTGATCTGGTGTGTTTAGGATCTGGGCTATTGGGAGACTGTGTGTCACATGGTGGCGTTGTGGCCGTGTCCGGTGGCCCATGGTGACCCTGGTGAGTGTCCTCCTCTTGGTGCTGTGGCTCAGCAATCTGGGCCTGGTTTACGCTTCTCTGCATTTGTGGGTTATATAGCTCACGCAGGTGGCTCCTGCACCGTCTGATCCGGTTGCCATTTGGTGTTTGTACAACATAGCTTCTTGGCTCATTGCACTTTTGTACAACAATAGCTGGATGCCATGTTCCTCTGTCCTTGTTCACCACCGTCACATGCTGTCCGGGACAGAGTGGGGGCAGTTCTCTGCGGCATCCACGGTCGTGGTGCTCCTTCATGTCCTCTGTTCTTTGTTCCAGGTGTAGCCTGTGTTCCTCCTTCCCTGGATCTGCTCTGCTTGGTAGCAGGGTAGCAATAGGTCTTCCAAACATCAGCTCTGCAGGTGATGGTAGTTTGCTATCGATGGGTGTTGCTCTGACTTGCAGTAATGCCATCTGAAGGTCGCCTCCATGTACCAGGGTTTTTGTTACAATTGATTTGATGTGTCTCACATGCCTTTCAATGAACCCGTTGCTCTTTGGGTAGTGGGGCGAGCTTGTAATGTGCTTGATCCCCCAGTCTGTTAAACATATCTTGAAGGCCTGCCCTGTGTACTGAGGCCCGTTGTCTGTTAGGATTTCGTCCACCCGTCCGAATAGCGACATGTATAATCGCAGCTTTTGTGCGACCGCATGGCTAGACGCCGGCACGGGCATCTCATCGACTAATGGGTATTTGGAGTACCTGTCTACAGTTAGAAGGAACAGGCGACCTTTGACCTCGAATAGGTCAGAGGCCACAGACTGCCATGGTTTTGACGGTAAGTGGTGTGGGTGAAGGGGTTGTTTTGGGTTTGCATCCTGATGTTCCACACACACCCTGCATGACCTGCACACACTCTCAATGTCATCATTCATTTTAATCCAGTATACACTCTCTCTTGCAAGGCCACGTGTTTTCTCGATGCCTTGGTGGCCAACATGTAGCTGTGTCAGTATGTCATCAGTCATAGATTCTGGAATGAGTATCTGTCTGCCTTTGAATATGACTCCTGATTCCATTGCAAGCTCATCTCTGAAGGACCAGTAGGCACGCAGATCTTTCGGCATGTCCTTGATGTTCTCTGGCCAGCCTTGTTGGATTACATCTTTGAGTGCGTTGAGTCTGTGATCCTTGGCAGTCTCAGTGCGGAGAGCATCCTGCTTCTCAGGGGAAAAGTTTATTATTGCGACAGTGTGTTGCTGTGGGTCTTCGATCTCTGCATCAACACCATCAATGCGTTCATCCAGCTCTATGTCACCGTGGTTTTCAGGGTTTGGCAGCCGGCTCAGGGTGTCCGCCAGAATCATTTGGGGTCCTGGTCGGTATATGACATCATAGTTGTATCCCTGTGTCTTTATCAGCATGCGCTGGAGTCGTGGTGGTGCAGCATGCAATGGCTTCGCACATATGGTGACTAGTGGTTTGTGGTCCGTTACCACGATAAACGATTTCCCATAAAGGTATGTGTGGTATCGCTGCATCCCATACACTATGGCTAGCATCTCTCGCTCTATGTTGCTGTACCTCGACTGGCAGTCAGTCAGTGTCTTGGAGCCAAAAGCGATGGGTCTGTCGTTCTGTACAAGGGCCATGCCCAATCCTTTCTGTGACGCGTCAACCTCGAGGGTTAAAGGAGTGTTTGGGTCATAGTATTTCAGGCAGGCATGCTCGGTGACTGTTGACTTCAGATCTTCGAAGCACTCCTGGTGGTCAGTGTCCCATATCCATGGTGCTTCGTTTTTTAGCAGCCCCCTCAGGGTGTGAGCTTTATCCGCAAACTTTGGTATATATGGGGACAGGTAAGTCAGCATCCCTATGAACCTGTGCAGATCCTCTTTGCTTTGGGGTGTTGGCATTTTCTGTATGTCCTTAATCTTGGCTGGGTCTGGCCTGATGCCTTTTGCTGTGTACATGTTGCCAAAGAATGTAATGTTGTCTTGTTTTATTGTGCATTTTTCACTGTTGAACACAACAGCTGCCTCAACGGCTCGTTCCATCAGGTTGATTAGGTTCCTGTCATGCTCTTCCTCAGTTTCACCACACACCGCTATGTCGTCGGCTATGCTGACCACACCCCGGAGCCCCTCCAGGATCTGGTCCATCTTGGCCTGGAAGAGGTCCTGAGAGACACTCAGACCGAATGGCGAGCGCTTCCAGCAGTACCTGCCGAATGGAGTTCGGAATGTTGTCAGGGGTTGTGATTCTTCATCAAGGCGAATAGACCAATACCCTGCTTTTGCGTCAAGTTTGCTGAATATTTTTGCCCTTGCAAACTCTGGTTTAAGTTCCTCCACAGTTGGGATTTTGTGTGGGCACCGCCGAAGGCCGGCATTCAGCTTTTTAGGGTCCAAGCATATCCTAAGTGACCCGTCTTTTTTGGTGCTGTATGTCAGGCTGGAGCACCAGTCTGTATGTTCTTCCACCTTCCGTATCACATCTTGCTCTACCATTTTATTCAGCTCTGCTTGCAACTTGTCCTTTATGTGGATACTGCATTTCCGTGGGGGGTCGATGAATGGTTCAGCATCCTTTTTTAAATAGAGTCTGGCGGTTCCACTGAAGTTGCCTATCTTGTCAAACTGGTCTGGATAAGCTGACTTAAGTTTTGCGATGGTTGTTATCCTCTTCAGTGGCCCTGTCCCTCTGTCTCTGGCACTGTCCCTCTCCTTCACTGTGTCAACATTGACAGTTACCAGGTTCAACATTTCGCTTGTCGGCAGTCCAACTACAGCCGGGCCTGGTACATCCACTACGTAGAACTTGGTGTTGACCCATTTGGACTCTTTGTATTGACACGGAATGTCAATGGTACCCAGGCAGGGGATCTGATGACCACTGTATGCTGATAGCCTCCTGTAGTTTTTCTTCAGCTTTTTCTGTGCACACGCATCCTTGCCATACATCTGCTTGAAGGTGCGTAGTGGGAGTGTGTTGCCAGATGCTCCTGTGTCTATTTTTAGGCGGAGTGTGTATCCGTAACCCCGTAAGTCAGGCGGCCTCACCTTCAATGTTGTGTATGCCTCTTCTCTGGGTGCTTTGCCCTCTATGCTGTACATACATTTTTCGCTGATGGTGATTGAATGAAATTGTGATTGGTACTCACATTCCTCATCGGCCTCCGAGCCATCTATGGTGTTGATATGAGACTCACCACGTTGCCTGTTGTGGCCCCTGGAGGCTTGTTGTCTGTCACGTCTCTGTTGTGGTGGGGGGGACTTACTCCTTTGGCCCCCACCCCGCCCGGAGCGTTGCTGTCTCAGCTGCTTGCTTTTCCTACAGCACTTCGCCCAATGGCCTCTTGCACCACAGGCAGAGCATTCGTCATTATATGCGGGACATTGACGGGGTTTATGGCTCCTACCACAATTTGGGCACGTCCACCCTCTGTCCACAGCGTGGATTTTCTCACTGTGTGACATGCCAAGTTGCTGTAACTGTTCATTACCTGCTGATAGGGCTTCGTATTTCCGCCCTTCTGTTAGTACATCCGCCAGAGGGTGGCCTTTGGGTTTGCTATATAGGTCATTTCTCAGAGCATCATGAGGTGTACTAGCAATGATGAGTTCAATTAGACGTTCGTTGAGCTCTTCATCAGTAAACTGGCCTTTTTGAGCTAACGTTCTGGCTCTGGTAACAAAGTCGTCAATGCTCTCATTTGGCTTTTGCCTGTACTGCATTAGGTGGAGTCTATGGATCCTAAAATTCACATTCAGTTTCAACTGACCTTCATAGAATTCCCATAGTTTAGCAGGCTTCTTCTTGTCATCCTCACTGAGACCACTTGCATTCAGCCGTTTCAGTCCTTCATCTCCAATGCCACGGCATATTTTCCTCGCTTGCTTAGCAGCATCTGTTATTTCTTCATCCTCTAGGTAAAGAATAATTTTCTGTTTAAACAGTGATATGGCCTCACTCAGGTCCGGGTCGGTCCAGTTCATGGTCGGTAGGTGTGTAGCCATGGCGCGCTCTCGTTTGGGTTGCTCCCGACGTGCAGACCGCTGCTATCAGTTAGCTCGGCTCCTCACGTGTGGTGCGGGCGACGACAGAATTACCCTCGGACAACTCCCCCTCTCGTTCTGCTCCGTGGGTGATCACTTTAGTCACCGCTGCCACCATGAAGTATTATTGTATGTACCGTATTTTCCGCATCATAAGGCGCCCTGGGTTAAAAGCCGCGCCTTCAATGAACGGCATATTTCAAAACTTTGTCCACCTATAAGCCGCCCCGTGTTGTAAGCCGCATCTAACTGCGCTAAAGGAATGTCAAAAAAACAGTCAGATAGGTCAGTCAAACTTTAATAATATATTAAAAACCAGCGTTCTAACAACTCTGTTCACTCCCAAAATGTACGCAAATGTGCAATCACAAACATACGTATATCAACATGGACAGAGCTGCGTGAAAAAAGCCACCCGGCCTCTTCGCGTAAACTTAAACTTACCTTAACCACTCGCTCATCTTTTCTTCATCCATCCCTTCGAGTTAGCTTTTATGATGACGCCGGCTGGAAAGGTCTCTTTTGGCAAGGTCTTCCTTTTGAATATCACCATGGGTGGAAGTTAGCATGGCAAGCTAGAACCACAGTGAAGGATGACTTCTCATTCCCTGTGGTGTGAATATTCACCGTACGTGCTCCCGTTCCACAGTGCGGTTCACAGGAATATCAGTTGCTGTGAAATACGGTAGTAATCCGTGTGCGGATGGAGAGATTGCGTCTTTTCATGAACCGGATCCTTGTCGCTTAGTAGGAGCCATTTTGTGGTCTTTACAGATGTAAACAGGAAATGAAACGTACGGTGATATCCGCGCGTTTTTTCTTCTTCTTCCGGGGGCGGGTGGTTGCTTACAGTAGAAGAAGAAGCGCTTCCTGTTCTATGGGGGCGGGTGCTTACCTTGGCGGTTGCTTGCGTAGAAGAAGAAGCGCTTCCTGTTCTACCGGGAAAAAAGATGGCGGCTGTTTACCTAAGTTGCGAGATCGAAACTTTATGAAAATGAATCTTAATATTTATCCATATATAAAGCGCACCGGGTTAAAAGCCGCACTGTCAGCTTTTGAGTAAATTTGTGGTTTTTAGGTGCGGCTAATGGTGCGGAAAATACGGTATATAAATAATACACTGGGTAGTTATGACTGGAACATGTTTTATTTCAACCCGGTTGTTTACATGGCCGGCATGCTAGAAGTGGTGTTACATCATAAAGGGTCCGTCGTGCATCCGCCGCGTCATATCCGTTCTCAGCACATATCACTACAATTAATGTGTGCAAAATTTCAAGCAACTCTTTTTTAGAACCTTTTTTCGTTACGAGGTATTGTATTTTTTGTCATTTAATTTATTTCCGAGTGTTTATCGATGCCAACACTTAATTGTTCAACCCAGCCCATTTTACACTTTGAAAGACTTTACAGGAATCAAGATAGTTATGGCGGCTTTGTTTGTGGATGGGTTCGTGACGTATATGTGTATCTGTATAAGTCCAGTGGGCAGCGTGTCATCAAGCCGGTCATAATGGACTCAGAAATGATCCGACCCAAGTTCGACACGCTGGATAATAATGATCTCAGCACATTGTGCCTGTAAGGCAAGATTGAGAGAATGTTGTTCTCATGGTGCTTCACTTTTATGTGGAGGCTACAGTCCGGATGAGAGAAGTGAGTACTATTTTTATTTTCAGCCGCTTCCGTTTGTCCCGAAATACGCTTAGGAGCACGATACAAGCTAGTTTTATTCGTTCCACTTCGATTGTGGCAGTTGACAATGGCACACTTCGTCGGCATTGTGAATATTATTGGATAAATTATCGGAGACAATTAGCGTTTCATTAACTCCCGCCCTTCAATATGGATATCGGCAATGCATTGTGGGAAGTGTATAAAAAAATCGAAACTCCTCTATTGTTGACACCATACACATCTTATAAGTAGACGCAGCATGGAGCGCTACTGCCTACTGGCGCTGTCGAGACGCGGGGTCGCCATCTTGGAGTGGTGATCCGCTCCACTCAGTGCAATTCATTTGGCAGGAGCAATGAACTGTCAGCGCATTTAATTCATTTTACCTCACTGAATAACACTGATTTTCACGCGGTTTTTTGTCATACGCGTAGCTATGATAAAAGACACATGTTTTGGCGTGTTTTATTATTCATAGTTTGCTTAACAGTATTAGAATATTCGTATATGCTATAAGTGACCAGACGTCCGAGATCAAAACTGGGAATATAATCCCAGAGAAGGGGAAAAAAACGGTCTGCAATTTTTAAATTCAAGAATCAATATGATTAGGTTATAAATACATGCGTATGGCCGCGGGGAAGACCCAGGACACGTTGGGAAGACTATGTCTCCCGGCTGGCCTGGGAACGCCTCGGGGTCCCACAGGAAGAGCTGGACGAAGTGGCTGGGGAGAGGGAAGTCTGGGCTTCCCTGCTTAAGCTGCTGCCCCCGCGACCCGACCTCGGATAAGCGGAAGAAGATGGATGGATGGATGGATACATGCGTATATCATACATAAACAAAGTATGAATACATTAGATATCTATATATCTTATTTCTTAGAGACCTATAGACTGTATCTCTGTTGCTGCAACAGCAGAGTTTATTCTGTTTTGACACTTTGTATTGATATTTTGTATTACATTCTTCCCTTAAATGGTAATGTTTACAGTGATTGTTTTATATGTATTTTTTTATGTATGTCGCTTTGGATAAAAGCGTCTGCCAAATACTTAAACATATATAAACATCTGGAAGTCTTTATATCAGCTAAAAACACCAATCTGTTTCACTGGATTCAGAATAAAACCAAATTCTGTTTGATCCAACAATGTTAGTACGTATTTGAATATTGTTACTTGAAGACTTATTCCTGGTTACAATTATGCTGTTAAGAAAGTATTGTCTTATACTTTGCCTAAAATGAGAATGCATCATAATCAGTGGCGGCTGGTGAATTTTGTTTTAGGTGGGACTGAAAGTTTGTAAACCAAACCCCGATATATATTAACCCACACCCCCCTATACAATCTGGACTGTGGTCCTAACTTTTACCCCTGTTGGCTTTTACAATATTTATCTTCATCATTTATTTCAACATTATGTTATTCAAGTATGACATTTTTAAATGTAATTAATTTCATTGACAAACAATTCTATTATGGTCATACTCTTGTTTGCTAGCGACTACGATTTCAGTACTATTGAAGATCTTTGCTCCTTCTCAACTGTGTGGTAATATTCTTTTCACAAAATACAACCAATAGTACGTTAATGTTAAATCTTACTTGTGAAAAGTAATCCCCCGATTCCTATTTTCAGCAGTCCGCTCATTTGAGCATCTTTGTTTTCTACCTGTCAACTGTCAGTTTAGGCTGCTCGCCGGCTCCTCATCACCACTTCAAGATGGCGGCCGAATTTCTCGCGTCACAGCAGCCAATGCTGCGTCTACTTATAAGATGTCGATGATTAGCGTTTCATTAACATCCGCCCTTCAATATGGCTATCGGCAATGCATTGTGGGAAGTGTCTAAAAATCGAAACCCCTCTATTGTTGTCCTCTTGCGTGGCGCGGACCTATTTCCGGTTCCGGTCTACGACGCTAAGCCTTCTGGGTAATGTATTATATCAACATTTCACTTCCTAGTTTACACGTATTTATATAGTCATTTAACGTTTGTTTATCCAAGGTAAGGCAATTAAGAACATATTTCCTTTTGCCATGCTGACCTTGCAAAGAGGCAGGGGAAGTGCAAAAGACTTTAACATTTCATGAAACAAATTACAATGACAGAAAACACATAAACAAAAGCCAAAATAGTCCGTGTACCTCCCGTTCATTCGGTTTCAAATTCTCTAATGCAAATCAAAAAACACATTTTTAGGCCATTTTTTCTATTTTTATTTCTGAAGTTGGACAACTATTTAATGACAAGGTGTTAGCGTTATGCTAAAACATGCTAAACGTGAAGGAAAAGCTCAAATTCTACCCCCGGTTCAATTTGTCATCACACAGATAACCGCGCATTTTTGCATTTTGGATAAACATGAATTGGATTTTTGTGTTTGTCTGGAAAAATAAAAGGAAGACAGCACAAAATCAAATGTTATGGCAATATTTTAATGAAATTTAGTTTGTTTTCAAATCTGCCGTGTACAGTAAAAATCACAAAACGGCCCTAACTTTGTTTTTTGATTTGCGTTTCAGATTTGGAAATAGAATGAATAGAAGATTCACAGACCCGAAACAACCGACAATTAACAAAGCACAAAACGTTTTACAATTTCCAAAAAGATAAAACAATTTTCACTTTAAAAAAAAAACAATTTCAAAAAACGCAAAAACAAAATATGAAACACTTTCCAAATTCAGAAAACTCATCAAAAAAAAGGCGAAACAGTTTACAATTTCATAAATCGGGAAAAATAATGTTCCAAAATCACAGAGATGTTGAGGTGTGATGATAATCTCTCATCGTCTCTCATTTATCAACAGAAACTAGTGCTAACTCTCAACAGTTCACAAACTAGTGCTCACTCTCAACAGTTCACAAACTAGTGCTCACTCTCAACAGTTCACAAATGCTTTCACCGTGCACAGTAAATGTGTTGGAACATAAATGAATGTTTAGGACGAACAAACACTTTTCAATGAAATGTGTAAAACATACAATGTCTGCAACTTGGGGAAGACAAATAAGGAAGCCTTCAATGGTTTTTCTTTATTGATTATTGATATTAGTTATACCTAATTAAAATAGTACAGTCATTTGACAATGAGCTCTGAGTATGTGCTTTTTCTGCCAACTAGTGTCCTATAAGTCGTGTGGCATCAGTACGGTATTCGTACTCAAAATGTTGCAATCCTGAACACTGTTAACATATTCATCAAATTACAAGTTGATTAAATGTTCTGAAATAAAAATATGCCTCAAAACATCACAACTTTTGCAACGGTTTTCAGAAAAAGCTGCCGCAAATGAAGACATTTTAGGCTGCAACAATCACAAAAACAATCCTGGAGGGACTGATTAGTAGCTAAACTTTGCCAAATAGCTATTATTAATGTATGTGTGGAACAAATTGTTGATGGTATCAAAAACTTCAAAATTATCTGTCAACGGTACACCTGTTATAAGATTAAAATTAAAATGATATCTGTGATCTAGGGCTGGGCGATATATCGAATATACTCGATATATCGCGGGTTTGTCTCTGTGCGATATAGAAAATGACTATATCGTGATGTTCGAGTATACGTTCTCACGCAGTTGCTTTTAGCTGCTGGCATTACACTACATGCGTTCTTTACTCTTTCTTGTCTCTCCTTCCCACAGAGACATAAAACAAGCGCACCTTCTTACATACGTCACATACTGTCGCGCGTGCAACGTCATACGCCCTCGCGGAGCAGAGAGGTAGCGGCATGGGTAAGGTTAGCTGTAGTGCAGGCGGAGCGGTGCGAGTGGTAATACGAGAGAAAGAAGGTGCAAATCTGGTAACAGATTGAGGAATAATTAATTCCCAAGAAAAACAGCACGGGGTCCATCGTCTGGCGGTGGTTTGGCTTCAAGTGGGAATATGTTGAACAGACAACCGTAATATGTCAAGTATGCGGCAAAAGCGTTGCTACAAAAAGTAGCATTACTGCTAATTTGTAGCATCATCTGAAAAGTCATACGCTAGAGAATGAAGAGTGCTTGAAACTCCGCATGTCAACATCTCCGGTCAGTGCCACACCCACAAAATGCCAAAGCAACCATTTCCAGATCAACACCGTATGAAAAAAATAGTCAACCACAGAAGGAGATAACGTCCGCAGGAACCTACCACATAGCGAAGGACATACACTATTTGATGTCCTATTATGCAGCTCATTTTTATTTGAAAGTTCTTGAAATATCTTGTGTGACATCATGCACAAAAGTGCACTTTATTTGTTTTAAACTATTGTAGTGGCGTTCTGTACAAAAAGTGCACTTTAATTTAGTGTTGTTTTGATAAGTCATCTTAGTGACATCATGCACAAAAGTGCACTAATAGCTTGTTTTAAAATGTCTCTGACAATCTTGCACTTTCTGTTTTGAAATGACATGAATGTTTGTGCCACTGCTTAATAACTGTTTAATAAATACAGTTTTGCTAAATTGACTTAGTTGTTATTTCCCTCTCTGCATGAAACTTTAAAATGAGCATATATTAATGCAGTATGAAGAAGAATGTTTTAATGTAGACACATAGAATCATCATACTGCTGTGATTATATGCATCAAGTGTTCATTCAAGGCTAAGGCAACATATCGAGATATATATCGTGTATCGTGACATGGCTTAAAAATATCCAGGTATTAATAAAAGGCCATTTCGCCCAGCCCTACTGTGATCTTTGCTATTAATTATGTGTTAACTACAACATACATGCGATTAATCACCATTAAATATTTTAATCATTTGACTGCCCCAATATATATTTATATAAAGTCATCTTGTCTAAAAAAAAACAACTACTATTCCATCAAAAATATCAAACTTTTCTCAAAAATATGCAGATTTATTTTAGAGTATACTGCTTTTGCTTAGAAAATATGCAACATTTAAAAATATATATATTTTGAAATCCTTTTTTTTTTTCAGAAAACATACAACTTTTGAAAAATTAAAGTATTTATTGAAAACAATTTAAATAATATAACTTTTTGATAGTATGAAAATGATCTGTCTAAGGTACACTTTAAAGATAAAAAAACTTCTATCTGTGATTAATCGTGATTATTTACAAGTTAACGACAAACAAAATGTCATTATCGCGATTAATTATTTCTATTGTTTGACAGAACCTATATTTATATTTACCCATCTTGTCAAAGAAAACTTGACTTTTTCTTAAAGAATATGCACATTTTCTCATAAATGTGCAGATTTTTTTTTAGCATAACACATTTGCTTTGAAAACATGCAACATTTAAAAGTATATATATTTACAAAAGGTATAAAGTATTTTCTAAAAATATGCAACTTTTTGAATTTATATGTATATTTGTAAAGATGATCGTAATAAAAACTTGAAAATTATCTGTCTATGGTACACTCTTGAAAGATAAAACTGCAATTTATCGCGAATAATAACATTAATTACAAGTTAACCACAAACAAAATGTGATGAATTGCCACTAAATATTTTAATCGTCCTGATACATATGTATTCATATTAATCTTATCCACAAAAAAAAAAATGTTTTCTTTAAAATTATGCTATTTTTCTTAAATACAAATTTGTTTAAAGCATACTACTTTTACTGTGAAAGTATGCAACATTTTAATGTATTCAGATTTATATATATATATATATATATATTTTTTTTTTTTTTTTTTTTTTTTTTTTTTGGATGTACAACTTTTTACTAGTATATACAGGTAAAAGCCTGTAAATTAGAATATTTTGAAAAACTTGATTTATTTCAGTAATTGCATTCAAAAGGTGTAACTTGTACATTATATTTATTCATTGCACACAGACTGATGCATTCAAATGTTTATTTCATTTAATTTTGATGATTTGAAGTGGCAACAAATGAAAATCCAAAATTCCGTGTGTCACAAAATTAGAATATTACTTAAGGCTAATACAAAAAAGGGATTTTTAGAAATGTTGGCCAACTGAAAAGTATGAAAATGAAAAATATGAGCATGTACAATACTCAATACTTGGTTGGAGCTCCTTTTGCCTCAATTACTGCGTTAATGCGGCGTGGCATGGAGTCGATGAGTTTCTGGCACTGCTCAGGTGTTATGAGAGCCCAGGTTGCTCTGATAGTGGCCTTCAACTCTTCTGTGTTTTTGGGTCTGGCATTCTGCATCTTCCTTTTCACAATACCCCACAGATTTTCTATGGGGCTAAGGTCAGGGCAGTTGGCGGGCCAATTTAGAACAGAAATACCATGGTCCGTAAACCAGGCACGGGTAGATTTTGCGCTGTGTGCAGGCGCCAAGTCCTGTTGGAACTTGAAATCTCCATCTCCATAGAGCAGGTCAGCAGCAGGAAGCATGAAGTGCTCTAAAACTTGCTGGTAGACGGCTGCGTTGACCCTGGATCTCAGGAAACAGAGTGGACCGACACCAGCAGATGACATGGCACCCCAAACCATCACCCAACCATGCAAATTTTGCATTTCCTTTGGAAATCGAGGTCCCAGAGTCTGGAGGAAGACAGGAGAGGCACAGGATCCACGATGCCTGAAGTCTAGTGTAAAGTTTCCACCATCAGTGATGGTTTGGGGTGCCATGTCATCTGCTGGTGTCGGTCCACTCTGTTTCCTGAGATCCAGGGTCAACGCAGCCGTCTACCAGCAAGTTTTAGAGCACTTCATGCTTCCTGCTGCTGACCTGCTCTATGGAGATGGAGATTTCAAGTTCCAACAGGACTTAGCGCCTGCACACAGCGCAAAATCTACCCGTGCCTGGTTTACGGACCATGGTATTTCTGTTCTAAATTGGCCCGCCAACTCCCCTGACCTTAGCCCCATAGAAAATCTGTGGGGTATTGTGAAAAGGAAGATGCAGAATGCCAGACCCAAAAACACAGAAGAGTTGAAGGCCACTATCAGAGCAACCTGGGCTCTCATAACACCTGAGCAGTGCCAGAAACTCATCGACTCCATGCCACGCCGCATTAACGCAGTAATTGAGGCAAAAGGAGCTCCAACCAAGTATTGAGTATTGTACATGCTCATATTTTTCATTTTCATACTTTTCAGTTGGCCAACATTTCTAAAAATCCCTTTTTTGTATTAGCCTTAAGTAATATTCTAATTTTGTGACACACGGAATTTTGGATTTTCATTTGTTGCCACTTCAAATCATCAAAATTAAATGAAATAAACATTTGAATGCATCAGTCTGTGTGCAATGAATAAATATAATGTACAAGTTACACCTTTTGAATGCAATTACTGAAATAAATCAAGTTTTTCAAAGTATTCTAATTTACTGGCTTTTACCTGTATATATTTGTAAAAATTCTCAAAAATATACAACTTGTTTATTTTTTTCAAACATTTGGAAATTATCTGTCTATGGTACACGTTTTAAAGATAAAAACTGTGATTTATCGTGATTAATGAATAATGTCAAGTTAACAACAAACAAAATGTGATGAATTGCCATATAATATTTTAATCGTTTGACAGCTCTGATATTTACAATATGTACTGGATATATGCTAATCTTGTCCAAAAAAAATTATATTTAAAAAAAATAAAATTATGCAATTTTTCTTATAAATGTAAAAAAAATTTAAGTATACCAATTTGTTTTCAAAATATACAACATTTAAAGATATTTAGATTTAGATAATTTTTTTCCAAAAAATATAAAACTTTTTACAAGTATAAACATTTGTAAAAATTCTCAAAAATAAACAACTTGTTGATTTTATTAAACACTTGAAAATGATCTGTCTATGGTACACTTTTTAAAGATAAAAACTGTGATATATCGTGATTAATGACATTAATTGCAAGTTAACAACAAACAAAATGTAATGAATTGCCATTTAATATTTTAATCGTTTGACAACTCTGATATTTACTCTATGTACTGCATACATACATGCTCATCTTGTCCAAAAAAATATTTTTTGAATCAAAATGATACATTTCTTCTTATAAACATACCGATTTTTAATTATACTAATTTGTTTAGAAAATATACAACATTTAAATATATTTAGATTTAGATTTTTTCCAGAAAAAACACCTTTTTAAAATATATATATCTGTAAAAAATCTCTAAATTACACTACTTCTAAAAAATACTTTATACTACTCAACTTTTTTGCTATATAAAAATAGTAATACAAGTAAGTAGATTTATTTTACAATTATTATAGTTTCATGTTGTCTCCATATGTGTAAGAAATGTATTAAAAAGCTTAGAAATTCAAAATTTCAACCACATCAAATAAATATTAATAACTTTTTTTTATCATGTCAGTCAAATATAATGTTTTAAAGTATTGTTGTCTGATTAACTGGGAAAATATAGTTCTTTACAGTAAATATTACATCAGCCAGAAACGTGCCACTTGTCCGTAAAGTGAAGCTCGAACATGGAATATAAAAAACTATGTCACCTGACTGATTGTTGAGTGTGACAGTGCACGTCTATCCAGGGTTCACCTCTTATCAGTAATATGGGACATCATCAGGAGGTCAAAGTTCAAGCCCGGGCAAACCAGTGTTGAAAGAATGATAATGTTGACCCAGTGAGAACCAACCAAGTACATCTTAGTAATAATGTTCACTTTTTATTATTCAGTATAAAGAGCAGAACAGTTGGAATAATGAGTCATTTCGATGCACTGGATGGTGATGATGCAATCAACTAAAAGTGGAATTTTGCATGGGTGTCCTTGAGGCAGATAGCAGATTCGCAGTCCTCACCCCCAGGAAGGGACTTCTTATCAGGGTCCAGCAGTCCATGCAGGGAGTGCTTGCTGCACAAGGTGACTCACTCACTCACAAAAAAAAAAGCAGCCGTCCTTCAGGTTTCCCTGAGACTTTAGTCTTGACAACCCTTTAGTTGTCCTTCTTAGTGTCACTGCTGTGTCCTGTGGGCACGGCCTTCATGAAGTAAGCAGGGTTGGTGTGGCAGCGCAAAGCCAGCAGAGCCGGAATGGCGGCCAGCAGCACATTGAGGATGATAACAGGCCACAATTTGTCTGCCGGGACTCGGTACGTGAAGGGAGTGCGGGAGTGCACGGACGCTCCGGTGTGGCACCACTGGGCCTGCCGGAGACCAGAGAGTAGCCGTGGAGTGCTAGAAATACACCATAAATTGTTCAAAACCTTACCTGGCATGTGGCTCCAGCCAAGAAGAGAGACCAGTCCAGCATCCAGCTGCAGCCTGGTGTTGTTAGGCCGTAGGCGAGAACCGCCAGCAGGGGCACGGCATAGAACAAATAGACCAGCATCTGCAGCGGGAAAAAACAAACAAATTAAATAAAGATAAAAAGTGTTGCACATTATAGGCTCGATATTGTGTAGTGTGGGTGGCAGATTAATATTGAACAATAAACTTGCAATATTATGAGCACAGTGTTGCATACGCCTGACTGAAAGTAGCTATTTTATTTATTTATGTATTTATTTATTTTTTACAGGACTTATTTTTTTATTTTATAAAAAATTTTATATACACCTATATTTATAAAGTTCAACATTTACTAAAAAAAACCTATGATCAAGGGCAATTAAAACAAGTACAAAAACAGTACAATACAGTGCCAGGGGGTTATTAATTCAATAAAGTAATTATAGTAGAATGTAATATATATATATATATATATATATATATATATATATATACAGTATATACACAATACAGGCCAAAAGTTTGGACACACCTTCTCATTCAATGTGTTTTCTTTCTTTTCATGACTATTTACATTGTAGATTGTCACGGAAGACATCAAAACTGAATGAACACATGTGGAGTTATGTACTTAAAAAAAAAAGGTGAAATAACTGAAAACAAGTTTTATATTCTAGTTTCTTCAAAATAGCCACCCTTTGCTCTGGTTACTGATTTGCACACTCTTGGCATTCTCTCCATGAGCTTCAAGAGGTAGTCACCTGAAAGGGTTTTCACTTCACAGGTGTGCTTGAAGCTCATGGTGAGAATGCCAAGAGTGTGCAAAGCAGTAATCAGAGCAAAGGGTGGCTATTTTGAAGAAACCGGAATATAAAACATGTTTTCAGTTATTTTACCTTTTTTTGTTAAGTACATAACTCCACATGTGTTCATTCATAATTTTGAAGCCTTCAATGACAATCTACAATGTAAATAGTAATGAAAATAAAGAAAATGCATTGAATGAGAAGGTGTGTCTAAACTTTTGGCCTGTACTGTATATGTATAATACATATATATATATATTATATACACTTTTGTAGATATGTGTATATGAATATATATATTTGTATATATGTGTGTATGAATATATACATACGTACAGTATATATAATATACGTATTACCTTGATTTATTTTATTATTATTTATTTAATCTGTTTTAGTCATAATTAAATTTTAAACACATTTTTAAAAAATACAAATAATTATTTTAGTTTTTTCATTGTTGTAAATATAAATAATATATGAACTAATTTACTTACAATTTTTTTCCATACAAATTCTCCACTTTTCAGTAAATTACTGCATCCATGCATTGTAGTCCAATAGTATTTTACTGTATTACTTTTACTTCTATATAAAAGAAAAAGTGTTCATATTCACCATAAACATGCATTAACACTTTGTGTTCCAGCTGTGTAAAGAATTGTGAAGTGAAGTGAATTATATTTATATAGCGCTTTTCTCTAGTGACTCAACGCGCTTTACATCGTGAAACCCAATATCTAAGTTACATTTAAACCAGTGTGGGTGGCACTGGGAGCAGGTGGGTAAAGTGTCTTGCCCAAGGACACAACGGCAGTGACTAGGAAGGCGGAAGCGTGAATCGAACCTGCAACCCTCAAGTTGCTGGCACGGCCGTTCTACCAACAGAGCTATGCCGCCCCAAGATGACCTTTTCTGTCCATAGTTGCTCTGGTGAATCAACGCTCTATTGATCATGACTTTTTATTATTATTACTATTATTGATGTTATCATTATTATTATTATTGTTATTGATACTGTTGTTTGTTGCTATTAAGTTTTATTTTTTATTTTTTAGTATTGAATTGTTATATCTCCTCAACTGCTTTGTAAATTGATAAATTAATTAATTTATTTTCTTCATTAGATTAACATCCTGTGGGATTTTTTTGTAAATAAAATAAATGGGAAAAAACAAGTCAAAAGTAGAAAATGGTGTGTCCATTTAATTCATCATATTTATTTGTGCATTGTTTCCTGCATACAAAAATATAATTATCCTTGATAAAAATGGGTCTATATAAAGGGTGTTTGGATCAGACTAATTTGATTTGCATTATTTCTAATGGGAAAATTGCTTCAGTTTTTGTATTATTATTATTTTGTTGGACCCTGTCAAGCTCATCTAGGACAGTTAATTTAAACTTGACAGCTGCTTGGTGAGTTTGTATTCGACATAAAGACTCAAATATGTGCAAACAAGCAATTAAAAAGTTCTGCCGCCAGAAACGTTGTAGACAAAAAGCCAAAGAAAAAGTGGAACGTGTCTATTCTTGCTCACCGTGACCTTGGGGAAGGCGACCGGGTCTTTGAGGTAAGGTTCATACTGATAAATGTAGGTGAAGCAGGAGTCCAGAGGACAGTCCAGCACTACCTGAAGGACGACAACCGTCGATATTTTCCATGGAAGTATAAAAATAAGGTTGATATACACATGATATACCATGAAATGATTACGTGGACCCCGACTTAAACAAGTTGAAAAACTTATTCGGGTGTTACCATTTAGTGGTCAATTGTACGGAATATATACTGAACTGTGCAATCTACTAATAAAAGTTTCAATCAAAAAAAAACTCACAAAGCCTCGAAATAGAGAGAAGGCAGCGACTCCGAGTAGCAACACCAACAGCTGCAGGTCAATAGGTCGAGACAGCAGACTTTTCCTTTGCTCTGCTGCAATCTAGTCAAGAAGATTTGAAAATATCATCAACATCATCCTCAACCAGGAATCGTCGAACAAAAAAGCTTTATTTGTTTCAGCGAGCCTCAGACTGCAGCTTCCAGGAGGAAGCGTGTGGGCCTGATTACTCTCCTGCTGTCTTCTCGGACCACTGTCCCTAAATACCCCTTACACGAAGACCCCCACTCTTCGTAGTCCAGTTTGTTGTTTGGCCAGTCAATCTATTTCCTGACCTTATTCCTCTGCTCAGTTTGAGACAGGTGTCCTCTGACCCCTGACCTCTACTCCTACCTGTGGGGGCTTCTACCAGATGTCGCTAATGTGTTTATAACCACTCCTAAAATCCAAGCCTGCATTCTTTTTACGATTCCATTTGTCCTGGGGGCAATAGCCACCACTCTCTGGATGAGCTGTGATGGTAATCTGCACCCGAAGCTATCTAAGGGCATATTTCCTTCATAGAATAATCCCCTAACAGATTCTGTGACCAAATATAAAAACATGCTAGTTCACAATCATATAAGAACATATTACCACATTACCTTATCTGCTGGGATGATGGGCGTGTCTCTCGATCTGCCAAAAAGGACGGAAGCTGCCCAGAACGGTGCAACGAAGAACGGTGCATTTCGCCAAAATGCCGGACGAATATTGGATCCATATTTACCTTAAAAAAGTATCAGAATGTGTTATAAATATGCACTTATGATAGGACAATTTTGTGTGGAACACATCTGGAAGACAAGACATGTTGGACAAAAAGGACTGACTGCATTTGAATGAGCCAAGAAACATCTGATGATCAGAATCAGAATCAGAATCAGAATCAGAATCAGCTTTATTGTCATTACGCAAGGTAACGAGATTGAGGCCATTCCATACAGTGCGATGTGTGCATGCTAGAAAAACAATGTGCAAATATATATAAATTTAAAAAATGTAGAAGTGCAATGAATATGGTGTGAAATGAATATATACATGAAAAAACAAAACAAAAACAGGGTGGTTGGTGGAATGGGTTATTGCACCGAAGAGAAGGCAGTTATGAGGGACAATGGGGCAGTCCGTTCAGGATGGTTATGGCCCTGGGGAAGAAGCTGTTCTTTAGCCTGTTTGTTTTGGTTTTAATGCACCTGTAGCGCTTCCCAGAGGGCAGCAGGTGGAACAGGTCAGAGCCAGGGTGGGTGCTGTCTTTGATGATGGCACTGGCTCTGTTGAGGCAGCGGGAGGTGTAGATGTCCGTCAGAGAGGGGAGAGGGCGGCCGATGATCTTCTGAGCCGTCTTGACCACTCTTTGCAGCCTCTCCCTGTCTGCTGCAGTGCAGCTGCCGTACCATACCGTAATACAGTAGGTCAGCAGGCTCTCGATGGACGAGCGGTAGAAGGTCAGCAGCAGGTCAGGCTTCAGGTTGTACTTCCCGAGGACTCTAAGGAAGTGTAGCCGCTGCTGAGCCTTCTTGATGATTGATGTGGTGTTGACTGTCCAGGAGAAGTCATTAGAGATGTGGACTCCAAGGTACCTGAAGGTGTGGACCCTCTCTACACGCTCGCCGTTGATGTAGAGGGGGGCAGGGTCGGTGCTGCTCCTCCTGAAGTCGACGATGATCTCTCTGGTCTTGCTGGTGTTGAGAGCGAGGTTGTTCTCCGAAGACCAGGCCGTCAGCTTCAGGACCTCCTCTCTGTAGGCAGCCTCGTCACCCCTGGAGATGAGCCCGACCACTGTGGTATCGTCGGCAAACTTGACGGTAAGGTTGTCACTGTGGGCCGGACTGCAGTCATGGGTGTAAAGGCAGTAGAGGAGGGGGCTCAGCACACAGCCCTGTGGGGAGCCGATGCTCAGCGTGCGGGAGGATGAGAGGTGCGGGCCAAGTCTCACATTCTGGGGTCGGTCCGTTAGGAAGTCCCTTATCCAGGCGTTTGTGAGAGGGGGGAGGCCAAGAGTGTCCAGTTTATTGCAGAGTGTGTCCGGGATTATTGTATTGAAGGCAGAGCTATAGTCCACAGAGAGCATCCGGACGTAGCTCTGCTGCTGCTCCAGGTGGTTCAGAGCAGAGTGGAGAGCAACAGCGATGGCGTCCTCTGTGGACCTGTTCGCCCGGTATGCGAACTGGTGGGGGTCGAAGTCTGGAGGGATATGGTCCTTGATGTGCTGGAGAGCAAGTCGCTCGAAGCACTTCATGATTACCGGAGTGAGGGCCACTGGTCGGTAATCATTCAGGCTGGTGATGGGAGACTTTTTCGGCACCGGGATTATTGTAGATGACTTCAGGCAGGATGGGATGACTGCCTGAGCCAGGGAGAGGTTGAAGATCCTGGTGAGGGGGGGAGCGAGCTGGTGGGCGCACGTCCTGAGCACCTTTCCAGGTACTCCGTCTGGTCCGGTAGCCTTCCTGGGGTTCACAGCCAGGAGCACTCGTCTGACACTGTGCTCCTGTACAGTGAGTGGAGTGGCGCCGGAGCCCGGTGGGGGCGGGGGCAGGGCTGGAGCAGATGAGTGTCGCTGGGGGGTTTCGAAACGGGCAAAGAAACAGTTAAGCTCCTCTGCCAGTGTCGCACTCTGATCCGCAGTTGTCATATTGCAGCCTCTGAAGTTCGTGATGTCATGAATGAATGATCAGTTCTCCTTCCTCTTCCTGCCCCAGCAAACTAACGATTCCCTTGCTCAGACTGCAAGTTTTAATCACTCAATCAGGGCTTTTTGTTCAAGGAGGAAGACCCAACTTTAAACGACTCACGGATGCTACAGCAGATAAAGACTCAAGTTTCTGCGAGTCACAGGTTGACAATGTTTTTGAGTTTCATCCACTCACGGGTTTTGACAAAGACGCGGGTTTCGGTGACTTGCAGATGTTACATGAAGACTCAAGTTTCACTGACTCACAGGTTTGAAGAAGACTCGCAGGCGCGAGATGATGACTTGAGTTTTACTGAGTCACAGGTTGACAAACACTCGAGTTTCCGTGACTCACGAGTGCTTGATGAAGACTCAAGTTTCACTGACCCCCAGGGTTGACGAGGACCTGAGTTTCACTGACTCACTACCGATGTTAGATAAAGACTCATGTTACACTGAGTCACGTGTGCTCTATGAAGACTTGAGTTTCACTGACTCACGGGTTTGACGAAGACTCGAGTTTCGGTGACTGACAGGTGTTGGATGAAGACCCAAGTTTTACTGGGTCACAGGTGTTCTATAAAGACTAAAATTTCACTGACTCACAAGTTTGACAAAGACTAGGGATTCGCTGACTCACCTGTGCTAGATAAAGATTTGAGTTTCACTGAATCACGGGTTGAAAAACACTCGAGTTTCCGTGACTCACGAGTGCTTGATGGAGACTCAAATTTCACTGACGCCGGGGTGACCAAGACTCAAGTTACGATGAGTCGAATGTGCTCGATGAAGACTCACGTTTCACTGACTCACGGGTTTGACAAAGACTCGAGTTTCGGGGACTCACAGGTGTTGGATGAAGACCCAAGTTTTACTGGGTCACAGGTGTTCTATAAAGACTAAAATTTCACTGACTCACAAGTTTGACAAAGACTCGGTATTCGCTGACTCACCTGTGCTAGATAAAGATTTGAGTTTCACTGAATCACGGGTTGAAAAACACTCGAGTTTCCGTGACTCACGAGTGCTTGATGGAGACTCAAATTTCACTGACGCCAGGGTTGACCAAGACTCAAGTTACGATGAGTCGAATGTGCTCGATGAAGACTCACGTTTCACTGACTCAAGTTGTTTGACAAAGACTCGGGTTTCGCTGACTCACTTGTGCTAGATGAAGATTTGAGTTTCACTGAGTCACGGGTTGAAAAACACTCACGTTTCCAAGACTCACGAGTGCTTGATGGAGACTCAAGTTAAAATGAGTCACATGTGCTCGATGAAGACTCACGTTTCACTGACTCAAGGGGTTTGACGAAGACTCAAGTTTCAGTGACTCACATGTGTTAGATGAAGACTCAAGTTTCACTTAGTCACAGGTGCTGGAAAAAGACACCAGTTTCACTGACTGACAGGTTTGAACAAGACTCGACTTTTAAGTTCTGGGTACTCCACGAAGAACTTGTTGCTTTGTGATGAGCGACTTAAGTGAATTCCTTGACTGACTCATAAGGACTCGAATCTGTGAGAGGAATGGAGTTTCCCATGACTGAGGTGACGGTCACCAGTAGAATCCCAGGAAGCCGTACTCACCTATCACCACTCCTAGGACGTGAACAAGTTGGTGGGTGATGGAGGACCCCGCCCACAGCAGAGCCAGACCGCGGTAGGACTTCCTGCAAGAGACTTGATAAGACCTCCAGTAACACCAGCAGACTGCTCACGTTTGTGGTGTTTACCCTGTGAACATGCGGTGGACCACGATGAGGAAGAGGACCAAGTGAACCACGCCTTCCCAGTATGACATCATCACGCCATAGGCGGTACTCAGATGAGGCTCACCCTGAGGACACGGCGACATATTGTCCCTTTAGACCCAACATCTCTTTGAGGGGCTTCATCAAAGCTCACCATCTTGATGTAGAAGTGCATGAAGCCTGAGATGAAGCCATCTTGCTCCAGTGCATTAGTCAGGCCCACCAGGCAAGTGAAGGAAAACTCTGCAAACACTGGAAAAAGCAACACAACTTTAGAAAATTAACATATTTTATTTGATAATAATGTGACTTTACCATAAAATAAAGGATCCACGGTCTGTTTATGTCGTACAGTGAGGAGGATGAGGAGGAGAACAGTTCCCAGGACGACTGCTCCCAGTCCCAGGATGGGCAAAGACCTGCAGGAATACATTGTAAAGAAAACACAAATATCACAACTGCAACTCACTCACTCACACACACAAACACACACACACACACACACACACATATACTCGTATATATGTATATATATATATATATGTATATATATATATATATATATATATATATATATATATATATATATATATATATATACAGGGCCTCACCTGCCATCATGGAAAGAAAAAAAATGTAAAAAGAAAAAAAACTAATTAAATTGTTATATGTATCCAGTGATTATACTATAAAGTTATTTTCCATTTAACTTCACCAGTTTTAGATTATTTTTATTCAAAATCGCTGAATTTTCACATTTGCCGTTCAAATACTGAGAAGAGACGGTGCGGTGATCAGCAGCCAGTTGAGGCACGTCACTCAGTTGTGCCTGACCATGGATTGCGCAATGACTCGGCTAACTGCTGGCCTGCTGTGCAGTGAGACCGTATTGCTATATGAATTATATTATACATTTACATAGTTTAGTTAGCTGAGGTATATAATGTACAGTGTATTTTGTCAACAACTGTATGTGTGTAAAGTATTTCTTGTGCTGAGCAATCATAAAACTGCTGCGAAGACGCACTGTGTGAGGCTCGCAGTAATCCCGCCTCCTGGTGCCGGTTAATGCACCTCGCCGCAGAATGCACCCCCCGACGGGAGCGCCACACCAACCAAAGCCCACACCCAAACCCTCCACGTGCAAGACCGAATCCACCCAAAAAAAGTCACTTAACAAGAAGCCAAAAAGTGCAATAACAACAATGCTCGCGCCGGAGGTGCCGTGAAAGACTGCAGGGACACAACATTAGGTACACCTGCAGACTGCAGCACGGATTTCATATTTCATTCATTCACAACTCCTCCAACACGAACACCACTGTTCCCGCACTTATAAGTAAAGGTAAGACCATAATAACGTTTTTTTAATTAAATGTGCTTTTTGTGTGCTACAGTTTGTTTGTGTAAAGTTAAAGTTAAGTTTAAGTTGCAATGATTGTCACACACACACTAGGTGTGGTGAAATTTGTCCTCTGCATTTGACCCATCCTCTTCTTCACCCCCTAGGAGGTGAGGGGAGCAGTGGGCAGCAGCGGCTCCGCGCCCGGGAATAATTTTTGGTGATTTAACCCCCAATTCCAACCCTTGATGTTGAGTGCCAAGCAGGGAAGAATGCTGGTATGAGCTTTACACACAAACACATATACAGTATATATATAAAGTCGTGGTCAAAAGTTTACATACACTTGTAAAGAACATAATGTCATGGCTGTCTTGAGTTTCCAAGAATTTCTACAACTCTTATTTTTTTGTAATAGAGTGATTGGAGCACATACTTGTTGGTCACAAAAAACATTCATGAAGTTTGGTTCTTTTATGAATTTATTATGGGTCTTCTGAAAATGTGACCAAATCTGCTGGGTCAAAAGTATACATACAGCAATGTTAATATTTGCTTACATGTCCCTTGGCAAGTTTCACTGCAATAAGGCGCTTTTGGTAGCCATCCTCAAGGTGTTTAATACAAGCATGTTTAACACATTAAGATTCCTTTCTTTCATGAAGACAATAATATAAGTTGGTGTATTACCTGATTCTGATGACTTGCATTGATTGGAATCAGACAGTAGTGATGACAACGTCCACATTTTCAAATGGAGGAGAAAAAAAGTCCTCCTTTCTGTCCAATACCACATGAAAGTGCTTGCTTTTATGCCATCTTATTTGTCCAGCTTCCATACTAATTTTTATACACTTTACAATAAATACATTGCTAGCTTGTGCACGCCAGCTTTATGAGACTCTTATTTTGTTAGCACAGGCAGGATAAAGCAGAGCTTTTATTGTGAAGACAGGAACTGTGCAGTCGATCTTTAGAGTTTTGTCGGCAGGTACGGCGCGAGAGTCTGTTGAAATAAAAAGTGTTTCTCGCCTTCCTGTCGGTCATTTTTTCTTAGTAATGATCTGACAGCAGCCAGCGTCATCTCACAAGACCCTCGGGTGCCGTGAATGCCAATCAAGTGACGAAAGTGACGCCTTGGTGAAGATTGATGATCGCTAATTTTTAGGTCTACTGGCTGGCGGTCGACTGACACACCCTCCGCCATCGACGTAATGGGCACCCCTGGTCTAAATATTCACCCAGCAACTCCCTAAAAGCTAAGTGACAACATATATGTGTTAGAATGGAGAGAGAAACCACATGAGTGTAAACAGACTTACTCCTGAAGAGCAGGGATGTTGTTCAGGGTGTACAAAACAGCAGGAGCCTGCAGGGCGATGAGGAACACGCACACTTCCACGGGCAGTCTCATGGTCCACCCTTTAGCTGTCCCTCTTGCTGTTTGAAAACACCCAGAAGTCCACACGCAAAATATAAAGTCGTGCAGCGGTGGAAGGACACATGCTCTGTGCAGGCAGGGCCCTGCAGTGTTGCACAGGATGATTTGATCAGGGGTCACTCAACACGTTGCCACCTTTACAGCTGCTGTCAAAGTCCAACTCTTTGGCTCAGTAATACTTGATGACGTGTCCATGGAGGAGTGTATTGATTATTATAATGCCACCAAGATACCACTTTTTTTTATATTAAATGTATTATTCTAAATGTTTTTCATCCTCTTTCAACAACCTCAGACCATTCAATTATGCAAAGGCTTATTGCACTAATGTGAACATATGCCTACACTGCCATCCTGTGGACATTTCACCTAATAGCGTTTTTTTTTTTCTTTAAATTTCAAACACAGGCTATTTTTATGGTAAACATTTTTTAAATCAAATTTGAATTTAATTTGATGCATGTTTGCACTCCCAAAAAAAAAATCATGGTTATTAAATGTTTCACTATTCCGTTTTTAGTGCAACATTACATCATTAAACCCTCCCTCGCATGACTCGAACTAAGAGTCGATCCAGTGCGACTGCGTTCCAAGGAAAACACTGACAATGTGCGCCAAGGGAGCCAGTGGGAAAATGTGGGGAAATCTGCCATTATATTCCTAACATTGACGGAGCAGGAAGCGGCTGGGATTGTGATAAAATTTCGTACGAAATATGTCATTCATTAATTGACATTTTACATTCGCTTCTTCACACTAAATAGGGCCCACCACGGATCACACAGTGCATGATCTGCGTATAAACTGGTACTTTTTACCACGGTCCCTGATCAAGATAAATTATCTTTATTTAAAGTAGTGAATAGGGATGTCCGATAATGGCTTTTTGCCAATATCCGATATTCTGAATATGTCCAACTCTTTAGTTACCGATACCAATATCAACCGATACCGATATCAACCAATATATATAGTCGTGGAATTAACACATTATTATGCCTAATTTGGACAACCAGGTATGGTGAAGATAAGGTACTTTAAAAAAATAAAAAATAAAATAAAATAAGATGAATAAATTAAAAACATTTTCTTGAATAAAAAAAGAAAGTAAAACAATATAAAAACTGACTGTATCCCTTGCAGACTGTATTGATATATATTGACGGCGTGGCGCAGTGGAAGAATGGCCGTGCGCGACCCGAGGGTCCCTGGTTCAATCCCCACCGAGTACCAACCTCGTCATGTCCGTTGTGTCCTGAGCAAGACACTTCACCCTTGCTCCTGATGGGTGCTGGTTAGCGCCTTGCATGGCAGCTCCCTCCATCAGTGTGTGAATGTGTGTGTGAATGGGTGAATGTGGAAGTAGTGTCAAAGCGCTTTGAGTACCTTGAAGGTAGAAAAGCGCTATACAAGTACAACCCATTTATTTATTTATTTATATATAATGTAGGAACCAGAATATTAATAACAGAAAGAATTAACAACCATTTTGTGTGAATGAGTGTGAATGAGGGAGGAAGGTTTTTTGGGTTGGTGCACTAATTGTAAGTGTATCTTGTGTTTTTTATGTTGATTTAATAAAACATTTTAAAAATGTTTTTTTTTTAAACCAATACCGATAATAATAAAAAACCGATACCGATCATTTCCGATATTACATTTTAATCGGACATCTCTAGTAGTGAATGTTATATTAAACAATGTTGTATAATTGTATTGTATTATTATTTATTATCACTTGCAGGCAGAGGTAGGTAGACAAGCCAAAAATGTTACTTAAGTCGGAATACTTTAGAGCAGTAGTGGGGCGCGGGCCCCCCCTGGGAGGGGGTTGTGTTATGTCAGGGTGGCTCATGTAACCCTGTGTGTAGCTGCTGACAGAAGCAACATCCATCCATCCATTTTCTACCGCTTTGTCCCTTTCGGGGTCGTGGGAGATGCTGGAGCCTATCTCAGCTGCATTCGGGCGGAAGGTGGGGTACACCCCGGACAAGTCGCCATATGGCCAACATAGATAGACAGACAACATTCCCAGCAACATGTATATTTTAAATATAATTTCATAGTTGGTGAGAATAAATAAATATAATGCATAAATGCATTATATTATATGCAAGGAGCTTTTTGTATTATTAGGTCCATCAGTGCTAAATATTATAAACTTATCACTTTCCTCTGGCACTGTTCCCCTAGCATTCAAGAAAGCGGCTATTCATCCTCTGCTCAAAAGACCTAACCTTGATCCTGACCTCATGGTAAACTACCGACCGTTGTCCCACCTTCCCTTTATTTTGAAAATCCTCGAAAAAATTGTCGCACGGCAGCTAAATGAACACTTAGTGTCTAACAATCTCTGTGAACCTTTTCAATCCGGTTTCAGGGCAAATCACTCTACGGAGACAGCCCTCGCAAAAATGACTAATGATCTACTGCTAACGATGGATTCTGATGCGTCATCTATGTTGCTGCTTCTTGATCTTAGCGCTGCTTTCGATACCGTCGATCATAATATTTTATTAGAGCGTATCAAAACACGTATTGGTATGTCAGACTTAGCTTTGTCGTGGTTTAACTCTTATCTTACTGACAGGATGCAATGCGTCTCCCATAATAATGTGACCTCGGACTATGTTAAGGTAACGTGCGGAGTTCCTCAGGGTTCGGTTCTTGGCCCTGCACTCTTTAGTATTTACATGCTGCCGCTAGGCGACATCATACGCAAATACGGTGTTAGCTTTCATTGTTATGCTGATGACACCCAACTCTACATGCCCCTAAAGCTGACCAACACGCCGGATTGTAGTCAGCTGGAGGCGTGTCTTAATGAAATTAAACAATGGATGTCCGCTAACTTCTTGCAACTCAATGCCAAGAAAACGGAAATGCTGATTATCGGTCCTGCTAAACACCGACATTTATTTAATAATACCACCTTAACATTTGACAACCAAACAATTACACAAGGCGAATCAGTAAAGAATCTGGGTATTATCTTCGACCCAACTCTCTCGTTTGAGTCACACATTAAGAGTGTTACTAAAACGGCCTTCTTTCATCTCCGTAATATCGCTAAAATTCGTTCTATTTTATCCACTAGCGACGCTGAGATCATTATTCATGCGTTCGTTACGTCTCGTCTCGATTACTGTAACGTATTATTTTCGGGGCTCCCTATGTCTAGCATTAAAAAATTACAGTTGGTACAAAATGCGGCTGCTAGACTTTTGACAAGAACAAGAAAGTTTGATCATATTACGCCTATACTGGCTCACCTGCACTGGCTTCCTGTGCACTTAAGATGTGACTTTAAGGTTTTACTACTTACGTATAAAATACTACACGGTCTAGCTCCATCCTATCTTGTCGATTGCATTGTACCATATGTCCCGGCAAGAAATCTGCGTTCAAAGAACTCTGGCTTATTAGTGATTCCCAGAGCCCAAAAAAAGGCTGCGGGCTATAGAGCGTTTTCTATTCGGGCTCCAGTACTATGGAATGCCCTCCCGGTAACAATTAGAGATGCTACCTCAGTAGAAGCATTTAAGTCCCATCTTAAAACTCATTTGTATACTCTAGCCTTTAAATAGCCCCCCTGTTAGACCAGTTGATCTGCCGTTTCTTTTCTTTTCTCCCTGCTCCCCTTTTCCTTGAGGGGGGGGGGGGCACAGGTCCGGTGGCCATGGATGAAGTGCTGGCTGTCCAGAGTCGGGACCCGGGGTGGACCGCTCGCCTGTGCATCGGCAGGGAACATCTCTGCGCTGCTGACCCGTCTCCGCTCGGGATGGTGTCCTGCTGGCCCCACTATGGACTGGACTCTTACTATTATGTTGGATCCACTATGGACTGGACTCTCACAATATTATGTCAGACCCACTCGACATCCATTGCTTTCGGTCTCCCCTAGAGGGGGGGGGTTACCCACATATGCGGTCCTCTCCAAGGTTTCTCATAGTCATTCACATCGACGTCCCACTGGGGTGAGTTTTTCCTTGCCCGTATGTGGGCTTTGTACCGAGGATGTCGTTGTGGCTTGTGCAGCCCTTTGAGACACTTGTGATTTAGGGCTATATAAATAAAGATTGATTGATTGATTGATTGAAATATAAGTTCATGTTGTACACATAATGTGATTAAAATTGTATTTCCTTGGGTTAATTCATGCAAGTTTATTTTTATTACAAACCCATGTAAATTGAGGGGGGAATATATTTTTTGTTCCGAATTGGTCACGTTGTTGGGGGGACAATTAATATGTGACGGAATTGAAGAAGCAGCATGTGTTTGATGTGGAAGACGTTAATGGAGTCTCGGATTGAAAATAAACTTTATTGGAGTTTGTGAGGACAATGAGGTATGATTACTTTCTGATATGTATGTGAAATCAATGTGTTTCTTTTTTGGATGTCAGACTAGCTAGTTGTAAGTTCTGTTTGCTTATTTTGTTAGTTCTGACGGCATTATATTTGGCATGGTTGATAACGTGACGAAGACGTGGCTAAAATAAATGTCTGTGAGCAAAACGAAGGACTTGAGCCTTCATTAAGACCTCGGAGGGAGTAACACCGGGGAGCATGCTTTATCAGTATCATGCAGTACTATGCTTCGAGTTTCCAAAAGCGATTTTACTAAACGTGACCTCATTTTCATTAAATAAATAATAAAAGATCAGCACAAATTGTTTTACTAATTTTCGTTTGGTAGGTTAAGTAAATGTGTTAATAATATGTATAATACATTTTTTTTAATGAAATGGTTCAAGTCGGTCAAAAAATATTTAGTTTTTATTTTTAAAATTTCAGACAAATTGATGCACTTTAAATATTTTCTGCTCCAGACTTCACTTCCTGCTTCCTGCTAAATTGCAACTTGTGATTGGATACTCCCTTTGGAATGACAAGTGAGTATCCAATCACAGTCTCGTTAACATCAGGCTACCGAGATAGGCTACGGTCATCAACTTGTGATCTGATTGGCTATCGCAACTGTCTATCAACTGTATGTGTTCTCAAATTCATCCGCTAACGGTCCCGGTGAGTATCCAATCAGAGGACACGTAAATGTCACGTTCAACATGAGGCCAGCTAGAAGGCCTTACTGACAACAACTCGTGATCCGATTGGCTATTGCAATTATTTATCAACTGTATGTGTCCGTTCACTTACAGTGCACGGACATTGTGATCTGAAGGCCCCGGGGCAGATTTCGTACAGCATGGCAACACAAGCTAGCTGAATTCTGATTGGATAAAAACTCTAACCTAAAACAACAGCACTGGAAAGAGCATAATATGACATGAAGAGAATATGAATACTTTGAGACATTTGGGGAAAGTACATTAAAAATTACTTTTATCTTTAATTATAATTAGGGATGTCCAATAATATCGGACTGCCGATATTATCGGCCGATAAATGCTTTAAAATGTAATATCGGAAATTATCGGTATTGGTTTCAAAAAGTAAAATGTATGACTTTTTAAAATGCCGCTGTACGTAGTGGTACACGGACGTAGGGAGAAGTACAGAGTGCCAATAAACCTTAAAGGCACTTCCTTTGCGTGCAGGCCCAGTCACATAAAAGCTACGGCTTTTCACACACACAAGTGAATGTAAGCATACTTGGTCAACAGCCATACAGGTCACACTGAGGGTGGCCGTATAAACAACTTTAACACTGTTACAAATATGCGCCACACTGTGAACCCACACCAAACAAGAATGACAAACACATTTCGGGAGAACATCCGCACCGTAACACAACATAAACTCAACAGAACAAATACCCAGAACCCCTTGCAGCACTAACTCTTCCGGGATGCTACAATATACACCCCCGCTACCCCCTACCCCCCTCTCGCAACCCCGCCCACCTCAACCTCCTCATTCTCTCTCAGGGAGAGCATGTCCCAAATTCCAAGCTGCTGTTTTGAGGCATGTTAAAAAAAATAATGCACTTTGTGACTTCAATAATAAATATGGCCGTGCCATGTTGGCATTTTTTTTCCATAACTTGGGTTGATTTATTTTGGAAAACCTTGTTACATTGTTTAATGCATCCAGCGGGGCATCACAACAAAATAGGCATAATAATGTGTTAATTCCACGACTGTATATATCGGTATCGGTTGATATCGGAATCGGTAATTAAGAGTTGGACAATATCGGAATATCGATATCGGCAAAAAAGCCATCATCGGACATCTCTAATTGTAATCATGATTTCTGGTTATGTTAGGTCAGCAGAGAAGGCCTTGCTGGCCCTGACGGCACACCACTGCTGTGACACCTAAAAAAGACGAGTGTTACAGAAAATAAATGGATGCATGAACATTTTATTTATAGATTTAGTTGCCAAGGCCTCTGCATGTTCTTCCTCAGGAGCCATCTGTCGTGTTTGCTACGAGATTAACATTTCCCTCGTCGGACATATCTCTATTGCTCATTAGATTCCTAATCAGACTACCAGAGTTCAAAAGGTGGTTGATTTTTCTCTATTCACTAGCAAAACAAAGTGGGATGAGGAATAGACGCCTTATGCGACGTCTTGTGGATCATCATTCCCTCTTCTGATGCAACTTTATCTTGTGCAACAAAGCTTCTGAAGAGGATTAGAGGCCACGGTGAGAGTGGAGAGGAGTGTCCGAGTAGAAGAGACGGGACAGACCAGCCTTGACCTGCACTGCACACACACACACTATCCTCAAGTTTGGTCTACAGCACCATGCTGCATCCTCTAGTCATCGGCATCGTGACGGTGAACACCTCGCTAACTGTGGTCTACTGGGCCTTCCTTCTGGGGGACACCTACTTCAGGTGGGCGATGGAGCCGGAGGACAAGCCCAAGCAGGTGGTCACCCCCGCCTGAGGAGGCAGCATCACCTTCTCATATAGTCAGCTTGTAGTCTTCTGGAGGACGCTCCTGTTGCATGTGCAGGTGGGGAGGGAAGACGAAGGAGGCTATCGAACAGGTGAGTTCTTACTTTGAAATATGTATTGGTACACCGCATTCCCTTAATATCAGGTGTGTCCTCGCATATTTGCTCTTAGCGAAGAACAAAACAACAGATTTTGGTTTGCTGACTCAGCTTACAGCAGCTGATGGGCGTCAATCAAAATCCCGTGGAGGATTAGCCCCGACACAGCAGCACCAACCCTCCTCCACGGAGGCGTTTATTTTTTCCCATCCTGCTCAACATGACTGACGACTACTACCACCCGGTCGCCTGGTGCATCCTCTTTGCCAACGTGGCCCTTGTCATCATCGAGTGGCAGTTTGTCATGTCTCGCTTTGTCCAAATTAACATGCCGCAGCAGAAAGAGAAGAAAACGCTGCCCAAGTAGGAGGACGTCTGGTCTGCACGATGTCCTCCTGTAGCTTTTTGTTTTGTTAGAGAAAAACAAGGATGGTGCGTTAGTGTTCATGGTGGAATGTCACAGAGGTTGTCACCTTTTGACCTTCTTCCCTTGTTTCTGCTCCGTTTCAGATGCACCTGACACCCACTCGTTTAGACGCCCCTTTATTATTCTCAAGTCAAAGGAAAGAGCTGAAAAGAACACGTGGTGATCGCCAGGTAAGACCGATTACATTTGAAATCATAGCCATTTTATTTTATTTTAAATGAAATACAATGTAATGACATTAAATACAATACAATACAATTATATACAGTTAAATTATTTTATTTAAATTTAAATAAAATTAATTTTAATTAAAAACATTTCTTTGATTTTTTTATTTTACATGAATTTTTTTTATTGTTTTAATAGCAACTTCAATTTCATATGAACAACTAAGAATGATACAGTATTAGATAAATACATCAATATACTTTTGATGTCACTGACATTTGGATCATATACTGTATGTATTATGTTTCCATTTATTTCTTAATTTCATTATATTGATCTAATTTCTAAGGGAAACTTCTTAAACAATATTTTTATAGAAAAAATAACCATCATTATTATTATTATTTATATTATTATTAACATTTTGAATATCATATAAGTTAATCAGATGTATTTATTTTTTTATTTTCATTTTGTCGCCAATGTTATTTTGCTTTATGGTTTGACTCCTCAGTTATAAATTCTGAAAATAATAATACATTGATAAATCAAAATTTTAATATTTGATATTGCTCCTTACTATAACGAACATTTGAACACCATGTTTTATACAATTAAATATTTATTTGTATTATTATTATATTTTTTTAAAGTTATATATCTGCAGTTAGTTAACTTGTTTAATGAACATTTTAAATTCTAAATACATAATTAAATATAGTAAATAAATACATCCATATGCTTTTGGTGTTAGGTATGAATGGATCAAATATGTATGAAGTTTATTTGAAATTTGTTATACTGTATTTATTCCTTCATTGAGAATGAAAAAAAAACCTATAATGAACGCTAACAACAATAAATGTTATCCCTAATATCACGTCAACCATATTTAATTCATCTTTAAAAAATATTTTGTTGCTAATATTATTCTATTTTAATCCTCAATTCTAAAGTCTAAGAATTAATATAACACTGAAAAGTCACATCATAATGACAAATGCACGTATCAAAAAGTAAACAAGGTTGTTCCTTACAATTGATTACACTGTTTCAATGGCTAAATGGTTGTCTACAAAATATATATATTGATAAATACCTTTGCACATTGGTGTTGTTTTACAGTTTGAATCCCCAATTGTGAATTTTAAAACTAATAAATGCTATGATAAATACATAAATGCATTCTCAACAA